>NW_020837992.1:12855269-12908039 GCF_003676395.1 Aethalodelphis obliquidens | reverse complement strand
ACACACACACACACACACACACACACACACACACACACACACACACACACACACACACACACACACACAGTGTCAGGTATTCCTGAAATGCCTACTATGCATCTTGTACTTGGTTGATGAACATAGGAAGATAATGTTGATGAAAAGGTGATCCTTGCCCTGGTAGAGTTAACATTTCTGGAAATAATATTAAGTAGGATCTTGACACACTTCCTGATATATGGATGTTGGGATCAGCCAGGTATGAAGTACTCCAAAAGCATTTAGATCTTGTCTATACTTATCAGATTTAGTAAACTACTTTCAGTCATTAATCAATCACCACTTTGAAAGGCTTACGATACTTTCCAAAGCAATTCAAACTCCTACCACTACCCACTAGAAACTTCAAAATGTTTGTTGCAGAATGTAGCCTGTCTTTATAGTATTATTTTCCTCCTTGGTATAAATTTTTATTTTGTATTCTGGAATTCCTTTGGCCCTAGTTATCGTAAGTCTTATCTAGTGAGGAGATTGGAGGTGAGGAAATAAATTCTTGAAGAGGCAAGGCAAGCTCATCACGGAAGCTCTTTTTTAGGGATTATTGGTAATTGCAAAGTAATCTTTTGACACTTGGGTTGTAGCATTGCAAAGCACAGGAGAGTCAGACTCCTTCGAGTTTTCATCACACTCTTAAGTGGAATGAAGGGGAAGACATATTTTGCAGTTAAATTATTCAACTTAGTTCACTTTAATCTGTCATTTTTTCCATTGATTAATAAGCTCTTAGGATCTCAGTAGGGGAACTGCATTATAACTGAATTTAGAAAGTTTTCCTTAATAATTGGGGCAATTTTGCACACAGAGTTTGGGAAGAGATAGGCAAGTGAAACTTATTCAATATAATCAGTGACTATTTTAAGTCTAAAAGGAAAAAACAAATATTTGACCTGATAAAAAGATTCAGGGGCATCACAGTAATGACTGAAAGTAAAACTCGAGTGTAAGAAAACCTGCATCAGTGTTTTACTTGTTGAGTATTTTTTTCTGATTTGACAGTGAGTACTTAAATACAGGTAGTTTTGCATGTTATATAAATGTGAACCCAAACTGCTGTGTGTAGTAAAATGAAATATTTCATCCCACAATCTATTTATGAACAACTTTCAGTATGTTCCTAGAGAGTGACACTTGAATAAATACTTAGTGTGTTTGTGTGTGTGTGTATCTGTATGTGTGTGCGTACAACATGGGAAGACCATGAATTCTTCTCATAATTGATTAAAATTTATAAAGTGCATGGAGAATAAGTTAAAGTTGAACAAAGAAATATTGATCAGAAAATACCAAATGTATAATCTCAGTAATGGCAAATTGATAAATTCCGTTTTTCAAAGTTTAGCTGGGTGGTGGTTTAAGAAAAAAATATTCAGACATTTCAACATTGTTTGCTTATGGAAAACATTTGCAATTCTGTTAGCAAAGAACAGTGTCAAAAATCTAAACGTTTTTCCCTCAACATCTGCATTTGCTTATTAAAAAACACCCCACACCCCCAATCTCTCAAACAAGTTAAGTTTGTCACGAAATGTTTTTAAATGTCATGAAAGTCAGTCTCACATTTTTTGTGCATCTGTGAGTTTTAGTTTATTTGCTTATTTCATTTGAGTTTTTGTTTATTTCATTTCCATGTATTCTTACATTTAGGACTTACAATAGAATTTTGAAAAAAATGCTTAAAGAAAGTAATCATTTGGGGTCTAGGTCTGAGGGACAGGGTAGATTCTCTTATATGGGCTCCACAAAGAACTATGTATGTCCCCCTCCAAGGTGCTTCATCAACTGAATTCCACACATTTACGGAGGGCCATGAATATGCCATTCTCCACATATCAGTCTGCTTAAAACAGGGAAATAGGATTTTGATAGAAACGTGTGAGTGTCTGTTGATATAACTTATTTTTCTCATGGATCTGATTTTTAAGCTAGGAGACTAAAAAGAAAGAAAGGCAATGTGATCTCACTCACTCTGAAAAAAATAAATGTATATATGAACACGTATGCAGATGCCTTCATTGAATTGTTTTAACTAAAAGATTGAAAGAAAATACTGAACATACTAAACTAACCTATTAGAACTTCCTTCTTGACATTATTTTTCCATACTTTTCTTTTAAATACTTGCTCGATATTTTAAGATTGCCTCAGTTAATGAGATGAAGTAGTTTCTAGGGCATTTCCTTAAGAATTGTGATGTTAGAGAAAACTAGAGACACATTTAATAACGTTTATAAAGGTCATTTATTTTCAATTTAAGGTAGCTCCTGTCAGAGCTCTAGAATACTCAGCTTTTGGTAACCCATCAGCTAACCTCTAGGTAGTATACAGTTGTTTCAGATATTCAACTTTAAAAAATTTATATCTGCTTAATAGTATGTTGATATTTTTAGGGCAAGATAGAAGCGATGATATCAAGGAGTAGTTGGTGGGTCGGCTGATTGCAGCTGTGTCCTCTCAAATTATTTGGCTGATTTTTTCTCAGTCAATATCTTTCCACTGAAATATTGATTTTAGTATTATATTTGACTGAAAAACATACACTCACACACTCAAACCAATGGAAAACACTTATAGAAGAAATTGGATCATCATAAGAGCTAGCTGACCTGGACAAATGAATCTAATTTTGACCAAAAAAAAAAAAACAAAAAAAACTGCGTTGCCATATTCAGCTCCCAGAAAAATTAAAGTGATTTTTTAATTTGAAATGCCTTTTAGCTTTTTCACATTCTCTGGTTATCTATGGGTGTTAACAACATATAATATTGAAATCTAAGAAATGAAAATTATACTTATGATCTGCTTCCCATCACAGAGCCCACTTTGTGAATTTTTAAAGGTAAATATTTAGTGCAGACATTAGGCTTTTGAAATAGTTTTTATATTTGTACATAAAGTAAGAATAATTGAGGGAAAGTATTGAAAATGTTTTTTGGCAATTTTGTTATTCGCGAAATTGCTTCCTAGCTCTTAATTATCCCAATATGAACACTTTCATGTACATACACACACATGCCTTCATTGTGCATCATGCTAAATGAGATGGGACTGAGTCCTAAGTTTTTTTTAATCTAAGAGGAAATATATAGCACAAAATTATAAGATTTCCAGATTTTCAATACTGTACTTTCACAGAGATAACAATTATGAGTTTTCTCTACACAGTGTGCATGGGTACACTTTTGACATGCTTTCCTCATGAGAGCATTTTGTGATGATTTCCTCACTGCATCTGATTGAAGTGATAGCGACAACCTGAACTACACCATAAAGTCCAGGTCTGCCTTGTTTCTTCCTGCTTCCCAGAGTCTAATGTGGAGCTTGGCTCTTTATATGTAGATGCTCAATTAATATTTGTGAGTGAATGAATCAATGGATACTTAATTATGTAACTTTTGTTCATTTATTAAAATTGAAACTTGGGTACATGGAAACAGGGTAAAAGTTTAATTACTGAGATTTTATTTGACCACCTAGTTACAATGTGAAAATATAAGCCAGAACAGAAACTTAGTACAGGAGCAGAGTAATTTCTATTTAATTTTACTTTTGGACACATTTTAAGCAAATCAAATCCTAATTATTCTTGTAAGATATACTACCGTAGGAGGGTTTAGGCCAGTTTTGAATAAACGTAAATTTAGGTAGATTAGTCTACAATAGTTTTTTAACTTGGATCTGAAAGTACCTGTAGGTGGCTCTATATTCCAGTGCTGAATAACAAACAGACCCTTCTAGACTCATGTGGTAGGACCAAAATCCTGGTCAATAATTTTATAAGGGATTATGTATATCATGGTTTGATGTGCACATCTTAAATTCTATCTATCTATCTATATATATAAGATAATTTGGAGTTTAATAGAAAATTTTTTTTACTCCTTTTCATTGTTGGATTTGAACCATGAGTTTGCTATCATGAAAGCAGTCATAATTTTGCTATATTACATTTGATCTATCTTCAATGTATACTAACAAAATACACATACCAGAAGTAACTGCAAAGCCAAGTATAGACTCATCATGAAGAAAGATGAGTGATAGAGAAGCTATAGTGGAGTTTTAGATGTTAGTTCATGTAAGCATGTTTGGCTTACATCACTTCCACATTTATGGCATCTTGTTATTCACTGCTTAAGGCACTGCATATTTTTTTTTTCTGAATGACAAACTGGAATTCTAAAAAGTAAAACAGAACAGTCAAGTTTAACCTCTAACTGGGAGAGAAATAGAACCTGACAACTTGAAAATGGAAAAGGCCTTCCTTCAAATTTGAGTCTTGTTTTCTTCCCTTAAACCAGTAATTGTATAAGCTGTCTTTTTGAAGCAGTTGTTGATAAGTCTCTGACTTAAACGTTTATTCTTCTGCCTTAAATACATGATGTTTTTCTGGAACACCTATATACTATAAAATTGAAAATTAGTACTATAAACAAGGATGAGGGAATATTTCCCAATGTGTACTGGTTTTCACAATACAGTGAATTTTAATAGACAGTTAAAGTTGGTTTCTGAGAAATTACTCCCAGTCCTACCTGGGTATAGTTGAAGATGAACATCTGTTTTTATGCTTCTTTTTTTATTTAAACAATCTATTCAATAGAAGGCAAATTTGGTGCTTGATGATATTTAATCAGTTAGCTCCTGGGGACTCACTTAGCAGCGAAGGCATCTATTTTATCTTTCCTACTCATTGTTTCTCAGGAGGTTATCTTTTAACTATATTGTTATACTTAGTATTTTTTGAATATTATTGTGTAATTAGCATAATTTAGGGGTTGTGGAGGGTAAAAAAATCAGGATCTTTTGAAAAAGATCTTGGTAAAAAAGAGAAAAGTGAACAATGTCATTAGTTTGTCAAGAAAAACATGCTTAAAACCAATGGCAAATGCAGAAGCTTTATATCTGAGTAATTTTACATTTATAATGATAGTTGGATTACTCAGAAATACTAACTAGATAATTTGAAGCACAGTATCCTAAGAATGATCTAATTAACTTTTGAAACATTGTTCAACATGGACCGTAAGGAAATTAAGTAGGATGATAAATTTGTCAAGTCCTAAGTTTGAGATTTTCTAAGTAAAAAGTGGGTGTGTCAGTTGTTTCCAAACTGAATAAGTTATTCTTAAGTGCCTATAGTCAACTAGTTTTCTTATAAATGGGTGCCATGTTTTATCATCCATACTTCCGAGAGCTGTGCTTACACATTGAAGGTACTCCAGGAAGATAAGTGAATGGAAGAATGTGTTTATTCTAAATAGGAATTTGCAAATCTTTACTTTCATTGTTTAGATTATCTGGTGTGGAGGTAATTTTGCTATAGTGTTAAAAGCATCAAATCAAGCAGTTTAGTGTGCTCGGTAGCAAGTTAGTAACAATGTTATGCAAATATTTGTTTCCTCTGACTTTGAAAATGCATGTACACTAATCCATGAAAGTAAATATAACTGATAGTAATGCCATTAGGCTTCATCAACCTGGTCGTCTATGAAAACAACCCTTCAGTTTTGAGACTGTTGCTGTTTTCACAGATTGTCACTTCTCACATTTGGCCACCTAAGACTTGCAGATGGTTGGAATTCCTTGCTAAAAGATTTACTGTTTTATATTGCTGAACACCATTTTGGTTTGTTTATTATAATTTCAGATGCTGCTGTATACTCCATTTCTTGGTGATAATGCTGTTTTTTCAGGAATATTTTACCCATGAGACTATGTAATGAATGTACTCAGGGGTCAGAATCCAGGCAAGAATTCATGGACTAAGTTTGACATGTGGAAAAATTGGGACCGGTAGAGTGGAAAGTCTTTTGCCTTAACCAAAAAAATTCCATTTTGTTTCCCTTTTAAGGAAGGCCATCTAGCATGGTCATGGGATGGTGTCACTATCTAGTCAGACTGGAAGGTTAAGGGACCCAAAAAATAATAAATTATAGGCAGTTACTAACTCAGATTCATCAATCCATGTGCTAAGCTGACTTTGTAATGTGGCCAGTAATATCTCCTTCTACCACTTTAATGTTTGAAAAGCAGTCTTGTATATTGACGGATGCTTGTAGTATGTTTAATGGATAGGAGTTTCCCAGAATCTTAGAACCATAGCTTGATCGCAGCTTTTAAATCTCTTAAACAGTGCTCATCCCACTGTGACTTCCCAATATACGTTCAGTTTATTGGTTGTAGGAAAAGAGATCGAAACAATTTATCTCTACTATGCCCATAGCAGAGGAAGTTTTAGATAACAATGGATGATGTTTGCATGATAATGTCAGCTGTATCTGATTAGCAATAAAGGCACATTGGAACATAACATGGAAAACCCCGTGGTCAGTATTGGGTAACATTCTAGCAGCGAGAGTGACTCAGTACCAATGCCCCAGTGTTGGGGATGAGGCATTTAAGTACATCTTGTCTTAAGATTTTAGGAATGTCAGATGTTGCTAGGGTTAGTGCCTGGAATCGGATACATCCATGGGTCTAGCTGAGGGGTAGCCAGGAGACAGAGAGAAGTAGAAGGTGGCAAGGGCCTCATCTTTGACTCTTATATGGCTTGATGGCTGACTGCAGGATGTCCTTTTTTTTAAAATATATCTTTATTGCAGGATGTTCTTGATGCTGTGGCCTGGACCTCTTTCTAGTCTACTGCTTAGACCTCCCTCTATCCGCAAATGGAAGCTCCATGAGGGCAGGGGTTGCAGATTGTTTATTTTTCCCCTCCCACCTATGTATCTTCAGTGTCTAGAACAGAGCCTGGTACATAGTAGGAGCTCAGTAAATATTTGTGAAAATATCGAATAAGAGAGTTTGCCAAGAGACGACTCTGTGCAAAGTGATTTCGTAGGTGTGACAGGAGAAATAAAGATGAATGAAAAACTCTGCCTTTCTCAGCCAGCCCAGAGCCTAGCAGGGAAGACATGTGCATATAAGACAACACAGAATATCCCTGAGGGTTCACAGTGGTGAGTGAAGTCTCTGGAACTTCAGGAGTAGAACTGCAGGGCTCCCCGGGAGTAAGAGACATTCTGCTTGGTCCTCAGAGATAGGTTGGCAGCAAGAGGCAGCAGTGGAAAGGGTGCACCCAGGCTGATGGCACAGTTGGAGCAAAGACGGGTGGAAGCATCAGAGCATGATTGCAGAGCAAGAAGCAGAGAGGTTGGACCCAGGGTAGGACAAGTAAGAGGACAAGGTAGGAGAGAAAGCTGAAGGGGAAGGCCGGGGCCAGACGATGGAGGGCTGGCAAAGCTATGATAAAGAAGTTCACACTTTAGGCAGTGAAGATTTTACTTAGAATTAGAGAATGTAAGGGTAAGGGTCAGTTCTCAAATCCTGAAGGTCATTAGCCACAGTTTATACCTCTTGGCATATTACACAGTTTCAGAAAATTGTTTAGATTGTTTCAGATTTAAATTCACTAACGCCTATGCATTATATCTAATATAATCATTGTAAAGTGGCCCAAGAAGTAAGTCTACATCCAGATTTGAAACATAGGGAAGGAAGATCGAGAAAAGCCTGAAAATCATCGCTTTGTGTGGAGCACAAAAAGCTCTTTTGGCTCATAAAAGCTCAGGAGTTAGAAGACAATGGAACCAAGCTCAAATACTTTTAGTCCCTTGCAGCTACTATTTTTTCTCTAATATTAGTGGTTTTACCTGTGTTGTTTTCTTTGGTCCTCTTGCTACCACCAGGCCGTCTCCTGCATGTGGCTAAACCCAACCCTTTCATCAAAACTCGGATCATTTGTTATTTCTTCTGTGCTTCTCCCGAAACCTTCCTTCAGCTTACCCACAGCTATGAGGCAAATGGACCCACGTCTGCACCTGAATGTATCCTCTCCTCATATTTCTTTCACTGCACAGTAATCATCTTTGATTTCAAGAATGGATCAATTAATCATTCTCTCATTCCAAGCCTTGAAGTTGATCCTTGAAGTTGATTTGATCCTTGAGGTTGATTATCTAAATTGCCCTTAAATATTTCGAATGACTGATTGAAATAGCATCTTATACCAGTTTTAGTTACAGGCATACCTTGGTGATATTGTGGGTTCAGTTCCAGACCACCGCAATAAAGCAAGTGATGTGAATTTTTTGGTTTCCCAGTGCATATAAAAGTTATGTTTACACTGTACTGTAGTATATTAAGTGTGCAGTAGCATTATGGCTAAAAATGTACATACCTTAATCAAAAAATACGTCATTGCTAAAAAAACGCTAACCGTGATTTGAGCCTTCAGTGAGTCAGTCTTTTTGCTGGTGGAGGGTCTCGCCTCAGTGTTGATTAGGATGGTGGATGCTGAACGTTGAGGGTAGCTGTGGCAATTTTTAAAAATAAGACAACAATAAAGTTTGCTGCATCAATTGACTCTTCCTTTCACTTGAACTCTTAGAGGCCCTTGTAAGGTTATTAATTGACCTAATTTAAATATTGTGTCTCAGGGAATAGGGAGGCCTGAGGAGAGGGAGAGAGACAGGGTAACGGCCGGTCAGTGGAGCAGTCAGAACACACAACATCACTGAGCCTGGTTTGTGGCACCCTCAAAGCAATTACAATAGTAACATCAAAGATCACTGATCACAGATCACCATGACAAATATAATAATAATGAAAAAGTTTGAAATATTGTGAGAATTACCAAAATGTGACACAGAGACACAAAGTGAGTAAGTGCTGTTGGGTAAATGGCATCCATAGACTTGCTGGACCCAGGTTGCCACAGACCTTCAATTTGTAAAAAAAAAAACACAGTATCTGTGAAGTGCAATAAAGTGAAGCGCCATAAACCGAGGTATGCACATACTAGAAAATTCCTCATTATATTGCGCTGTTTATCTGTTTCTATTACTGTTGATTTAAATTCTTTTCATTCTAAATGACATGGCTATAAGAGTTTGAAGATGATTTTCCTGTTACCAAATATTCATATGAAATGGTTTCCAGATTAAGACGTCTTGTAACCTTATAGCCCTTCTCTGGATATACTTTAATTGGTCACTTTCCTGTCTTAAAATATGGAGTGGCATACAGTTCTCCAAAGGTGAATTGGGTAGAACTGAGTGCAGTGAATTCTTACCTTCCTTGATATTATACAACACCTTTATTAACCCTAAGATTTTTAGCTTTTTTGTTAGTGATTTCACATTCTTGAATGATACAAAGCTTGCAACTGGCTAAAGTCTAAATATATTTTTCATAACAATTGAAATGGTATGTGCCCAATAACTGTGGTTTTGGATGAGTAAATGAATGGCACCAGCTAACACCATTCTGTACTTTGAAAACACATGTATTGATAGAATGTAAAACTCATCCTAACTAAATCCCATCTTTAAAAACCTTCCATACACCTGAAACTAATACGATGTTTTATGTCAATTACATCTCAATTTAAAAAATAAAAACCCAAAGCAAAACCTTTCACTGGGGCGAAAATTGCCATCCCATTGAACATGAATAATTTAAGAAATTTTACCAGTTTTTTTTTTTTTTTTTTTTTCTGAAATCAAGCTGTGTTATGCAGTTCCTTGATCTATCACTACGGAAACCATGTTTTAAAAAGGAACTGCTGCTAGTTTGATATATTTTGGTTTTTATTCACATGCAGCTACATCTTTTTCTAAGTATTCATGGCCATTTTAGACATTTTCTTGAATTTAAAATTAAATTTACCAGTCCATATATGCTTCTCAGTATTTGTCATTCTTCTGAAAAAACAATTTTTCCTATTTGTCATTTTCTGTTACATTTTCTTATGTCCATGAATTCTGAGTTATTACATCAATCTGCACCCTTGTGTATGGTCTTTAAGAAACTAAAATGTAGTTTAGTCAGAAATTGGAGAAAAATATCTTATTTAAATTGATTGATTATTCTCTTTCTGTCTTTTCAGTGATTTCGTATGTACTTCTGTGATTACAATGACTTCACAAAAATACCTCCATATAATCATTCTTCTTAAATATTTTATTTAAAAAAATATTCTTTTGTTGTTTGGAAAGAATTGGAGAAAGAAGCAATCTTATAAGAAATTGCCCCAAATATTTAAAAACAAGAGAAAGCCAGAATAGATCAAGGAAGTATATTGAACCACTGATGTTTTCTCAATGGACATACTCAATAAAACAATTCAGTATTATGAACCCCAACCAAGATTCTGAAATGTAGTTTTATTTTCCTTTTACTAACAATGTATCATGCCATATAGCCTGTTAAACATATGTAGTAAAGCACAGGACAAGAAAATAAGAACTCAGAGAAGGAGCAGGAAGTAGGTAAAGGAAGTAGCAGAAAGGAAAAATGCACAATGAAGTGTGATAAAAGGGTACAAGCTGCAGCCCATTAGCCAAATGTATTTGAGTCATCAGAGGTACTTTGTGGGAAGTATTGATAGAATATATAATACTTCAGTGCTTTATAGCAATATTTTCTGGTTGTGAAGTGCTTGTGATAAACTATAGGTGAAATGGATTGTCTATTGCCTTGAGCTGGGTAAAGATTCTTGCTCAGGTAGAGATTAACACACTGATTTTTATATATAGATTTTTTTATATAGACATTTTCCTTTTCTAGTTCTGATCATCAGCTTTCAAACTTTTAAAAACAAGCATCCTTACTGATAAAAATGTTGAGTATATAACTGTAATAATATACATATTAATTTATAAACCACATGCATGTACTATTGTTCTTATAAATTATGTTAACTGAAAAACACTCCAGAAAATATAAATGTTTGAGATAATTAAACATAAGCAGAGATTTCTTGCATACAGATATTCTTATGCACCCTTTGGGATATGTGTACCTCACTGTAGAGACCACCAGTGTAAAGGATTGCATTCTCTGGCATAATTTAACTGAAGATAAGTACATTGAGAGGCATTCTGAGGTTAGCTTCAAGTTTCGTTTTCTCTCTTTTAAATTTATAGTAACTGTATGTCATTAGGTATTTGACATATGTTTGATCTAAGAGAAATGAATTTTCTTATGGCCAGAAAGGTGTAGGAAACTCATATTCTGTCATGTATTAGTAAAAAACGAATAGTTGTAATAAACAAGCTTAAGGGTAGCATACTGTAATCCCTACTGAGTTGCAGACAGCGGTGGGCAATTTGTCTCCCCAGGGTCGATATATGTAATTCTTGCAACCAAACCAACTTTTTAGAATGTAATTCATTTATCAGTTTTGTAAGAGTCTGGTGACAATCATATTCTGTGTGTGTGTGTGTGTGTGTGCGTGTGCGTGCGCCTGACAAGTAAGTTTCAGCCCTGGTGTGGCTCAGCATTTTCAGCTTTTCTGAGAGCTGTGAGGCCAGTCTGATTGTATCTTATTTTCTGAGCCTAGGAAGATGCTTAGCAGGGCCTGCCCATGGTCCCCTTCTGCTTGGCCAAATTGGGGAGGGCTCAGGAAAGCCAAGGAGGAGGCTAGGCAACTGGGGAGTAGTTGAGCAGGCAGAGATGATTCTGTGGGGATGAGGGATAGTATGTCCTGGCTTGGGATATGAAATTATTACCTGCTGATTGCTTTGCTGTATATTAAGCTTTATGTTTTTTTCTCCATGTGCCAGGAAAGTAGAGCTTCAAACATATCAAAACTAGTATTCTAGCTTCTGCTTGCTTGGTCAGCATTTTCTTATTAACCTGAAGGACTTGATAGTGTTCAGTGTAAATTAAATCAAACCCTTCCTTACACAACTGCATTAACGTACTTGATTAAGTCCATTAGAATATCTAGGAGTGCTTTCCTGCAGCCAATAAGTGTTTTAAACTAAAGGGTTAGGTTCAAAAAAAAAAATCTATCTTAGGTTAACGTTAGAAATTAGCCTGTTGGCGAATCTGTTCCAGTGGCAAAGATTCCATGGTATATTGGTTGCCCGGCAAGAGTTAATACATCTAAAATAAATAACATTTTAACTGAAGATATGGGCTTCCTCATTTATGATTTCATAATTTTAAGAATTGGTAGTGTTTTTCTTGATGGAAAATGTCCGTGTAGTGGGCAGGAATTATCCCATTTAGCAGGTAGTACTTCAGATTCAAGATTTTTCATTTGTTTGCTTATGAAACTAAATATGTTCCTTATAGAAAAGTTGGAGACTATAAAAGTATAGAGAACAACAAAATCAGCAAAATTCTAACAATCTCACTGTTAAAATTTGGCATATTTCATTTGTCTCCTGTCTTTCTCTCCCCTCCCTTCACTGTTCTCTTTCCTTTTTGTTTCAGTTGGAGAGTATATGGGATATTTATTTTGTATTGTACTTTCCCCTCCGCAACACATACACGATGAGTATTTCCAGAAGGAATTAACATTACTCTAAAACATTATTTAAAATATTACATATGGATCATCACTTATTTCATTATCTTCTGTTGGACATTAAAATATTTTTTCTCCTTAAAAAAAGAGTGATTAGAAAAATTTTTTGGAAACAATCTGTTCTTGTGTTGAGACATTTTATGGGAAAAGGTAGTTCATTTTCTTTTATTCCATAGTCAATATCAAAATTAAAAATCTTTATATTGACATTTTCACAAGCTTCCTGTCATATCTAAGGCAAACATGGATAGTATGAAAGAGTGGGCAACAAAAAAATGCTCTTAGAAATTTAAAGTGTAAATGATGTTTAATGCTAATTTCATAGCTCTAAGTATTGATAGGTATTTTTGTTGTTGTTGTTGCTTCAGTTGACTACAACTTTGATGTTGCCTCATTTTACTACAGATTTCTGGCAAAGGTGCTTATTTTTTAGGTTAAAGTTAGTCATGAACTTCCCAGGTGCCATCTCTTGGCTTTGTGGTTTTGGCAAAATCCAACTCAGGTCTGTCTAGCAGTTCACAGGACTGAATGCCAGAAGATTAGAATCGAAGTAAAATATCCCATTCTAGAAAAATAAACTACCTAAAGGACCTGTGTGTGTTTCCTTAAGTCTTTTTATTTCTAAATTAAGAATTGAAATTTAAACAAGAAGCAGCATTTTCAATTTAGAATTAAAGCAATCTAGACTCCTAGAAACAAGTAATTAAATTACCTCGTTGATAGTGCAGTCAAGTATGTTATTGTATTTTTATTGCTTTATAATATCTTACTTCGTCTATTTTTTTATTACAAACATATGTGAGCTAGAACTAACAGCAAGTAGGTTTTTGTTTGTTTATTTAAATCACCATAAACAACATTCTATGGGGGAACTGACAGCATATCTTTGATAGAAATGGAAGGAGATGTAAAACTTTTCTGTCCTCAGCTGTGTGACTTAGATGATGACAGTGATATTATCATTAACTCATGGGTCCTGAGTGCTGGGCCTTATGCTTTGGTGTGTTTTATCCTCTCAACAACCCCAATTCTAAAGATGAGGAATCTGAGGCTAAAGGAGTTTAAGTAAATTGCTCAAGGTCATGCAGCTAGTAAGTGGTTGAGCAGGATTAGAGCACAGGCTGTCTCTCCTTCAAGCTCCACGTGCGTAACTGCTAGGCTTATTGACCCAGGTGAAAGAGATACTCTCTAGACTCCTGTGGCTTTGTTTGCACTAAACTTATCTTACACAGTCTTATTTGCACTTACTTGGTTCATTTTTTTCTTCCTACTAAATTGTAGACTTTTCAGGATCAGGGGTTGAAAAAACTGCGAATACTCAAATTGTATAACCCAATAAAATTGACCCTCTCTGCAGGGTACACAGTGCCTTCCAATAGAATGGCTTTTTAATAAGCCATGCTAATAGGTGTGAGGTGATATCTCATTGTGTTTTGATTTGCATTTCCCTGATGATTAGTGATGTTGAGCGTCTTTTCATGTGTCTGTTGGCCATCTGTATGTCTTCTTCAGAAAGTGTCTATTCAGATATTCTTCCCAGTTTTTAATAATTGCTTTTTTTTTTTTGCTATTGAGTTGTATGAGTTCTTTCTATATTTTGAATATTAGCTCTGTATCAGATATTTATTTTTGCTTTTGGTATCAGATCCAAAAAATCATTGCCAAGAATTATGTCAAGGAGCTTATTATTATCTTTGCTTTCTTCTAGGAATTGTGGTTTCAGGTCTTATGTTCAAGTCTTTATTTAAATTAGTTTTTGTATACAGTGTAAGATAGTGGTCCAGTTTCATTTTATTTGTATGTGGTTGTCCAGTTTTCTCAACGTCATTTATTGAAGAGACTCTCCCCTTTCCATTGTATATTCTTGGCTCCTTTGTTGTAAATTACTTGACCATATAAGCATAGGTTTATTTCTGGGCTCTCTCTTCCATTGATCTATATGTCTACTTTTATGCCAGTATCATACTGTTTTATTTATTTCTTTAAAAAATTTTTTTAAAGCAGATCTTTTTTTTAAAGATTTTTTTGACATGGACCATTCTTTTAAAGTCTTCATTGAACTTTTTACAATACTGCTTCTGTTTTATGTTTTGGTTTTTTGGCCGCAATGCATGTGGGATCTTAGCTCCCTGACCAGGGATCAAACCTGCACCTCCTGCATTGGAAGGCAAAGTTTTAATCACTGGACTGCCAGGGAAGTCCCACTGTACTGTTTTAATTACTATAGCTTTGTAATATGACTTGAAGTCAAGGAGTGTGATGTCTCCAGCTTTCTTCTTCTTCTTCAGGATTGCTTTGGCTGTTTATGTTTTTTGTGTGTATCCATACAAATTATAGGATTGTTTGTTCTATTTCAGTGAATGACACTGGAATTTTATTAGGGATTTGCATTGAATCTGTATATTACTTTGGGTAGTATGGACATTTTAACAGTATCAGTATTTCTGATCCATGAGCACAAAATACCTTTCTGTTTATTTTTGTCATCTCCAATTTCTTTCATTACTTTCTGGTAGTTTTCAATCTACAAGTCTTTCATCTCCTTGGTTAAATTTATTCCTAAGTATTTTATCTCTTTGATGCAATTGTAAATGAGATTTAAAAACAATTTCTCTTCTGATAATTTGTTATTAGTGTAAATAAGAAACACAACAGATTTTTTGCAAGTTGATTTTGTATCCTGCAACTTCACTGATTTGTTTATGAGTTCCAGCAGGTTTTTGATGGAGTCTTTAGGGTTTTCTGTATATAATATAATGTCATCTGCAAATAATGAAAGCTTTACTTCTTCCTTTCCATTTTGGATACCTTTTATTTCCTTTTCTTGCCTAATTACTCTGCCTGGACCTTTCATTACTATGTTGAATATAAGTGGTGGGAGTGGGCATCCTTGTCTTGTTCCTGATTTTAGAGGAAAAGCTTTCAGCTTCTCACCATTGAGTATGATGTTAGTTGTGGACTCGTCATAAATGGCCTTTATTATGTTGAGGTGTCTTCCTCTATACCCTCTTTGTTGAGAGCTTTTAGTTATAAATAGCTGTTGAATTTTGTCAAATGCTCTTTCTGTATCTATTGTGGTGATTACGTGACTATGTGATTATTATCCTTCATTTTGTTAATGTGGTATATCATACTGACTGATTTGCAGGTGTTGAATCATCCTTGCATCTCTAAAATAAATACCACTTGATCATGGTGTATAATCCTTTTAATGTATTGTTTAATTTGTTTTGCTAACATTTTGTTGAGATTTTTGCATCTGTGTTCAACAGAGATACTGGCCTGTAATTTTCTTTTTTGTGTCATTCTTGTCTGGCTAGGGAATTAGGGTAATGCTGGCCTTGTAAAATGTGTTTGGAAGAGTTTCCTCCTCTTCTGTTTTTTGGAAGAATTTGAGAAGGATTGGTATTTATTTTTCCTTGAATGTTTGGTAGAAGTCACCAGTGAAGCTGTCTGGTCCTGGACTTTTGTTTGTTGGGAGGTTTTTGATTAATGATTCAATCTCTTTGCTGGTAATCAGTCTGTTAAGATTTTCTATTTCATCATGATTCAGTCTTGATAGGTTGTATGTTTCCAGGAATTTATCCATTTCTTCTAGGTTGCCCAGTGCATTGGCATATAATTGTTTGTAATTGTCTTTTATGATCCTTTGTAGTTGCATGATACCAGTTGTAATATCTCCTCTTTCATTTCTGATTTTGTTTATTTGAGTCCTCACACTTTTTTCTTAGTCTACCTAAATAAACACTTATCAATTTTGTTTTTTTTTTTGTTTCAAAGAACCAACTCTTAGTTTAATTGATCTTTTCTATGTTCTTTTAAGTCTTTATTTCTTTTATTTCTGCTGTAATCTTTGTTATTTCCTTCCTTCTACTAACTTTGGGCTTTGTTGTTTTTGTAGTGCCTTGAGTTGTAAAGTTAGGTTGTTTATTTGAAATTTTTCTTGTTTCTTGAGGTGACATTTATTGCCATGAACTTCCCTCTTAGAGCTGCTTTTGCTGTAACCCGTAAATTTTGGTATGTTACATTTTCATTCTTTTTAAGGCATTTTTTGATTTCGTTTTTTTTTTTTGATTTCGTTTTTGATTTCTGCTTTGACCCATTGGTTGTTTATTAGCATGTGGTTTTATCTCCACATATTTGTGAATTTTCCAGTTTTCCTCAAGTAATTAATTTCTAGTTTCATACCATTGATATGATTTCAATCCTCTTAAGAATCTTAAGACTTGTTTTGTGACCTAACATGTGATCTGTTTTGGAAAATGTTCTATGTGCACTTGAGAAAGAAGTGGATTCTGTTGCGTTTGGATGGTATGTTTTGTACATATCTGTTAATTTCATCTGGTCTAACATGTCAGTTTAAGGCTGATGTTTCTTTATTGATTTTTGTCTCAAAAATCTACCCACTGATGTAAGCAGGCTATTAAAGTTCTCTACAGTTATTGTATTTACATGTTACAGCTTTTTCTTGGATTGGCTCCTTTATCATTATGTAACACCTTTTTTTTGTCTCTTATTACAGTCTTTGTTTTAAGGTTTATTTTGTCTGATAAAAGTATAGATATTCCAGCTTTCTTTTGGTGTCCATTTGCATGGAATATCTTTTTTATCCCTTCACTTTTTACCTGTGTAGGTCCTTACAGCTAAAGTGTGTCTCTTGTAGGCAGCATATGGATGAGTCAACTTGTGTCTGTAACAGTCTATTTTAAGTTGATAGCAACTTAAGTTTGTTATCATTCATTGTCATATCATAATATTATGATATATAATTATTATTATATTAGATCAGTGCAGCAGAATGGAGAAACAAGAACTTGTTCATAATGTTATTCAGATTCAGTAAATACTTATTGACAATCTACTATGTGTTAGAAACTATGCTAGCCAGTTTACACAGGTATTAGCCACACAGGAACACCGAGGAGAGGTATTTCCAAGTCTATTTTATACACACAGGCACTGAAGTTTAGAGATTAAGTAACTTGCCCAGATTCACACCATTAATAGTGTAGAACTGGTATAAAAACTCAAGTCTTTTTTTTTTTCTTTTTCTTTTTGCGGTAAGCGGGCCTCTCACTGTTGGGGTCTCTCCTGTTGTGGAGCACAAGCTCCGGACGCGCAGGCTCAGTGGCCATGGCTTACGGGCCTAGCCACTCCGCGGCATGTGGGATCTTCCTGGACCGGGGCACGAACCCATGTCCCCTGCATCAGCAGGCGGACTCTCAGCCACTGCGCCACCAGGGAAGCCCCAAAAACTCAAGTCTTAATTTGAAACACAGTGCTCTTCTATTGTGTCTTCTTCAGTGCTATCTTTAGAAGATATCAATGAAAAATTTTAAATAAAACATTATTTTGAAAGAAGGGAAGATTTGTGCAGTACTTTCTTTGTTTTGAATGGCAAGAAAAGTATGGTAGCAATTGCTAATTTCTGTCTGTAACTGTTTGAAATAGTGAATGTGTCTGTAGTTTTCATACGTGTAGCAAGTTTAAAACGTTCATGAAGTAATTTTTATCAAGTATGTCCAAAATGAAGCATTTGTAATTTACTCTCAAATTGTCACCTGAATGCTCGCCTGTTTATTATTTATGTTTATTCAAAGTTTACTTTTTAGGTAGGGGTATATCAACATTCTTAATCTTTGTCAAATCCACTGGCAGGCACTTTTATAGTAGTGTTTGGTCAGTTGCTTAGGGGACAAAACCAAACAGCATATTGGTTGTGTTATGTTGGGCTTTGTGGTTTTACAGTTTAGGAAGTCCAGTCCTTGTTCGATAGCATGCAACCATTTACGTTCTAAAATTTTTCCTCCTATATGTAACCAGTGGTTTAAAAAAGTATTTGGAGGAGACTAAAGAAATTTAATTTCCAGAACAAGGAAATAATGCCATAATCTAATCAATCTGAACTCCTTTGTTTCCACAACAATTAAACATGTAAAAATTATCTTTAGAGAAAAAGAATTTATTTGTGTGTGGTTTGGAGTAAAGAATGTGGGCTTTAGAGTCAGATAGATCCAGGTTGAAATCTGGGCTCCGCTATTCATTTGTAAAATGAAGATAATAATACCTCATTTGCAGGGCTGTTTTAAGGACTACAGAATAAAATAAATATATGTGTATGCCCAGTGCCAGATACAAAGCAGATGGCTATTATTATTTCTTAGTACTTCCAACTCAATTCCTAACCATATAAAATGGGTGGATTTTGAGAATATTCAATTTTTTAAAAATTTTTATTTATTTATTTATTTATTTTTGGCTGCATTGGGTCTTTGTTGCTGCATGTGGGCTTTCTCTAGTTGTGGCGAGTGGGGGCTACTCTTCGTTGCAGTGCACGGGCTTCTCATTGCGGTGGCTTCTCATTGCGGTGGCTTCTCTTGTTGCAGAGCACAGGCTCTAGGTGCACAGGCTTCAGTAGTTGTGTCACATGGGCTCAGTAGTTGTGACTCTCGGGCTCTAGAGCACAGGCTCAGTAGTTGTGGCGCAGGGGCTTAGTTGCTCCGCAGCCCGTGGGATCTTCCTGGACTAAGGCTCGAACCCGTGTCCCCTGCATTGGCAGGCGGATTCTTAACCACTGTGCCACCAGGGAAGTCCGAGAATGTTCAATTGTTAAGACTAAAGATTAAAGAATTTAGGATTGGACCTCTGATTTGAATGTGGTAGTTTACAATCACATTATTCCATCCTCTTCCCAGAAATTATCCAAAACCAGAAGGTGAAAGAGAAACAAAAATGTAAAGAACCATTTTTGGTGAAACTAGGAGACTACTAAAACCCCAGATACCCCCCAAAATGAATTTCTACCCAAAGCTATGGACACTGTACAGTAGGATGTGGAAATGGAACAGAATGGAGACAGAATGCAGCCGATGCTCTGGAAGAGGACCATTTTTGAAGAAGGGGGACACATACTGAGGTGCAACGCTTGACCTCTGTTTTTATAACAGCGCACATGGGGTGAACCAGCAGATAGCAAGGGCTTTCTCAGACCCTTTGGTTTGGTTTGGGTCTCAGCAGTGAAGATGGGTTAATCATAAGAAAATACAGGGAATAGTTCAGCAAACAGGCAGTTTCTGTTGCAGCGGAGAAAAGAATGCTGAGTTAAGAAAACTGCCACAGCTGGCATGTCCATTGGCTGAGGAAATGTAAAGAGCAAATAAACATACAAACAAAATCCTTTATCAGGAGAGAAAGTGCTATTATCCTGGAACATGTCCCTGGTTCCTTCCCTACATGAATCTCCAGCAAACAGCTGGTACAGGAAAAAAGTACCAGTGTTACTACTATGATACAAAAAAGAACCAGCCCAAGATTTTTTTTAAAGAAAATCACGAGGAAGATATGAGGAAGTAAAGAGGAAAACCAAAAGCTAGGTAAGGAAAGATCATGAGAAAACAAAACCAAAGAAAACAATGTAGCCATGAAAGAGACAAAAATTGTTCTTGAACATTGTGCCATAAATTTAAAAATAAAGCAAAACAAAACCTTAAGGAAATAAATGTCTCTCTGTAGGGTTAGTGCTACTGAAAAATACAAGAACTCAGAAAAGAGATGGTAGGTGAATAGTGAGGAGGCTCAAGAAAGAAATAGAAGAGTGAAATAAAACCATCACAGAAATAAAGGTAAAGTTGGCAGGAAAATAGGAAATAACACTGCTGAAACATAGCAAAAATCTAGAGGATGGATGTGAGAAAAGTGAGCAAGAGGAAACAAATATAAAAAGAGTTCAAAAAGATTAGAGATAAAATGATAGCTATAGAATACAGGCAAAGGAAGTCAATCATGCATATTACTGGAGTTGCTAATAAATAAAACAGAAATTATGTGACAAAATAAAAGATATAAATTAAATGAACTTCCATAAACTAAAAAAGACTTGCATTTACATGTTAAAAAACATATCAAGCCCAATGGAAGTTGCCCCAGAGCCATCCATGTAAAAACATCCACATTAAATTGCTTAACATTGAAGATAGTGAAAGAATCCTTTGGGTGGCCAAGAAAAAAGTCACTTGTAGAAGAAAAAGATTAATGTGACCTTAAGCTGTTCTATAACACGTTCAGTGCTAGAGAGTGGAGCAACATCTACAGAATCTGCAGATAAAGAGTGTGACTCAAGAATTTTATAGCCAGCCAAATTGTTGTTAAAGTACAAAAGCAATAGTGAACAATTTTGAACATGCGCAACTCAGGGAATATTGTTCCCATGAAATGTCTTCAGGAATTTTTAAGATGTCTGAAAAAAACTACAGCAAAAGTACTAGCCAGGAGCACTAGATCCACGTAACTCTTTAACAGTAGAGCAAATGTGGGGATTAGAGCAACAAAATAGACTATAATGTTAGTTGTGCTGACAGTAGAAATAATAAACCTTACAAAAGTGGGACAGTAGAGGGAAAGAGAATGGCAGGTAAAATAAGTATGTTTATTTCAAATGCAAATTAAAAGCTAGCTAGGGTCATGATCTGGACGATATAAGGAAAGTTTTACTTTAAGTCAAATTAACCTAAAATGAAATAAAAAGAACACTCTATAATGTTAAACAAGATAAAATAATACTTTATAAAGGGTTGAAGCATTCATAGTGAAGATATAACAGTGAAATAGATCTATGTACCATTCATAAAACAAAGTAATGTTAAGGGAAGAAATATAAGCAGTTTAGAATGAGAAGCCTTGATTTTCTTCCATAGTTCATGACAGATCAAGTGGCCCAAACTATGTAAATCTATAAGACCTAGTTAATATAATTAATAAGATGGATCTAATTGATGTATAAAACTATGTTTTCTTAAAACAGAGAATATGTCTTCTTCCCAAGTGAGCATGGAATGTTAACAAAAATGAAACATTTACAGTACTACAAGGAAAATTGCACTAATGATAATACAATAAAACTAGAAATTAATAAGAGAATAAAATTTAAAACAATTCATCAAATTAGAAAATCTTTGTCTCAAAGTCATGTCAAAAAGGAAATCCAGGGCTTCCCTGGTGGCGCAGTGGTTGAGAGTCCGCCTGCCGATGCAGGGGATGCGGGTCCGTGCCCCGGTCCGGGAAGATCCCACATGCCGCGGAACGGCTGGGCCTGTGAGCCATGGCCGCTGAGCCTGCGTGTCCCGAGCCTGTGCTCCACAACGGGAGAGGCCACAACAGTGAGAGGCCCGCGTACCACCAAAAAAAAAAAAAAAAAAGGGAAATCCAAACTAAAATTGTTAAAATATAGAAAATAAGTATAATAAAAATACAGCCTATCAGTATCTATGATATGTAGATAAATAACTCCCAGAAGAAAAAGTATACATTTGCTACTTTGAGTAGTAAGTTAGGAAGCTGGAAGAAAACAACAAAATCAATCTATGCAAAGTAAGATGATACAATTAAAAAACATAAAAGCAGAAATAAATGAATTAGATAAGAGATGAATAGAAGTAGATTTTCTTTGGGAAAACTAAAATATTAGCTAATGAAATTACAAAAAATGCAGAGGGCAAAAATACATAATGTAAGAAAGGATAATAGGGAAAATACCTCAAAATGCAGCAAATTTAAGCCTTAAGAGATTTTGTTTTCTAAACTCTAGATGAGTAATTTGAAAAACTGCATAAAGTGGTTAAAGTGGTTAAATTATCTCAAGATAGATAATTTACTAAAAGACTCCAAAATATGTAGAAAATAAAGACAGACATATTAAGTTGGGGGGGTGTGAGGAGGATGGAGAAATATATAGTACCCCCATCAACAGAAGCACTAGATCCTGATGATTTCACAAGGGAATTCTACCAAACCCTTTAAAACCTAATGTCAGTGATATTTAAACTATTTCAGGGAACAGGAAAAGGAAATTTATCAATTTTTAAAGTAATATGAGCATGATATTCACATTAAAATTTAATAAAGGTTACAATTAAAAGAAAACTTTACATCATTGGTATTCATGCAAATAACTACACAAAAATCCTACATAAAATGTTAACAGAATCTAGCACACATTAAAAGAATAAAACATCCTGATTAAGGGGGTTTATTTCAGGGATATAATAATGGTTCAATAAAAGGAAATCTATTAACATTACATTTAAGGAGAAAAGCACATGATTATATTCATACACATGAAAAAGCAACAAAATGTAATGTTTATAATTAACACCAAAAAGAAAAATCTCTAATGTAATTGTGACTAGATAATATTTTCTTAATATGATAACATATGTATATTTTAATCCCAAATCCAGTATCATACATAATGTGGAAAGACTAGAAATATTCTTGCTAATTTTAAATTTTTTTTTTTTTTTTTTTTTTTTTTGCGGTACGCGGGCCCCTCACTGCTGTGGCCTCCCCCGCCGCGGAGCACAGGCTCCGGACACGCAGGCCCAGTGGCCACAGCTCACGGGCCCAGCCGCTCCGCGGCACGCCGTATCCTCCCAGACCGGGGCACGAACCCGCGCCCCCTGCATCGGCAGGCGGACTCCCAACCACTGCACCACCAGGGAAGCCCTCTTGCTAATTTTAGAACCGGACAATGATGTTCATTATCACAGCTATTATTTAACATTGTTCTGGAGTACTAACCAATTCAATTAGACAGAGGAAGAAATTAGAGATATAAAAATAGAAAATCATTTGTAGCTTATATGATTGTATACCTGGAAAACCAAAAGAATCAGCTGAAAATTCTTACAAAGAGTAAAAAAGATCTAAACAGTGGTAAAAAATAAATTAATATACAAAATTAGTAGCTTTTTGATATGCAAAGTTACAGACATTTAGAAGAGGTAATGGAAGGAAGACCCCTGATTTTCGACATCAAAGAGTATACATGAAATAGCAATAAACTTAAGAAATATGCAAACTTCTGTATGGAAAAAACCCTATAAAAAGCTTCTAATATTCCCGAAAGAATACTTTAATAATTGGAATAATACACCATGGAAAATCTCAGCATCTTGTCAGTTTCTCCTAATTCATTCTATAAATTTATGTGACATACACAAAAATACCTACAGGATGTTTTTGGACCTAGATAGGCTGATCTTAAATTGTTATAGAAAATATATAAGCACCAATAGCTAGGAAAATTCAGCAAAAGGAGAGTGATGATGTGGAAATTAGCCCCACCTGAGATTAAAACATATTATGCCTCAGTTTTTAAGACAATTTGGGTCTGGGCATGAAGCAAAAGATCAATGGAAAAAAATGTAGAATACATACATGAATTGTGGTGGCATGTAATATCAGTAGGGAAAAATTGATTTTTCAATAAATCATGAGCCAACAGGGTAGCCATCTGGAAGAGAAGTGGATCCATACTTCATAGCTTACACCCGCAGAAACTTCAAATGGACCATAGATGTAAATCTAAAACATAAACCTTAAAAGGACTAGAAGACATCATGGGAGAACTCTGTGTAACTTCAGCATGAAGAAAGTTTTCCCAACTATGATAAAAACCAAGAACCATAGGGAAAAGAGTAATAAATTTTATTACTACATAAAAGAAAACTATTTCTACATGACCAAAATTGCCACAAGAGACATCAAGGTAGAAAAAACTTCACAACTCATGTCACAGACAAAACTTAATTTACTTAATATAAACACCTTTCACAGATTGACACAAAAAGAGCAACAGCCCAGTATAAAAATGGACGAAGATTATGGACATTCGTTTTGCACAAAGGAAATGAAAGAGGTCTTCCTTGATGCTGTACTATTAAGCAGCCCCTCTGCCCATTATTTGTCCCATAGCCTGCTTATTTCCATCACAACACTTATTCCAACCTGTTGCTATTTTTTTTCCTCTTTGCTTGTTTACTTGTTTTATTGTCCATTTTCTCTCTCATACTGTGAAATCCACGGGGAAGGAGATCACGTCTGTGTCCTCCACAGTTGGTTCCCTTGCACTAAGAACAGTGCACTTCACAATTCTGTTCTCTGCTAGTCTGTTGTATTCCATCTCAGAAATATGCCTTCTAAACTTTCTTCCTTATGACCTGTGCCAAACATATTCAGCTTTTTTACAGTAAACTTGATAGGTGAGTTGAGATTTACAGAATTAAAACATCACAAATTCACAAAGCAATTGGGCTGCAATATGAACTGTTTTACCAGGCTTCCGGTGGTCAGCTTCAGGCATGGGGTATGGTTACCTAGTAGGGACTGAAAGATGATTTATTGAATTAAAAAGTGTTGGAAGAAGAGTGTTTGCCAGAAGAGAGCTTAAAATTTTGTCCATTTATTCTTTGGCAGAGTGAATGCTTTATTAATAACTTCTTTAGAGTCTTGAACTCAATTTCAATTTCTTTGAATTTTCTTTGCTTAATTCATCCACCTAACTTATTGCTTTAATGATCATGATGAAATTCATAGGCACCATTAGAGATAATGTATGAATGACATCGTTTCTATTAATGTTCACTATTTCTTTAATTTTTAGGATTAAATGCCATAGTTTTAAGAGATTTTGTAATGCTTAGTATTTTTTTCTTAAATATTTTTCAGATAGCCGTACTGTTTTCTGATTTTCCAGATATCACACTTTTCATTTCCTTAATTATTACTTCTTTGCCTCTTCTAAATTTGGTCATTTATGATCTGTTTCTATTGTGGGCATTTACTTATTATAAACACATGCATATATACATACATATGTTTATATTTTCTCTGTTTTGCAAATTAAATTACAGATTTCTGAAGATGCTGCAATTTATAGTGACTTTTAAAGTAATACTTGTATATATTGTTCAAAATTGTTGTCTAAGTATTTCTGTAACTTTACCATCATCACACAGTGAAGGTCACTGTCCAAATGATGGAGATTCAAAATATCACAGTTGCTGTCATCAGAGAAGTTATAATCTAGCTATGGAGACTGAATATGGAGTTAAATGAATCTATTGCTGCATGGAAAATTATTCCAAACCTTAGTGTTGTAACATAACAAACAGTTATTAAATCATACTTTTTGGGAGTCAGGAATCCCAGTAAAATGTAGCTGGGTCCCCTGATTCAGGGTCTCCCACAAGTCTACAATTAAGGTACTAACTGAGTCTGTGGTCATTGCATGGCTTGACTGGAGAAGGTCCACTTTGTTACTCACATGGCTGTTGTCAGGATTGAGTTACTTGCTGGCTGTTGGCCAGGGGATGCCCTCTGTCCTTGCCACGTGAACCTCTCCATAGGATAATAGGGAAGCTCATATGGGTAATTTCCATCAGAGAGCAAGAGAGTACATGCAAGACAGAAGCCATAGTCTCTTTGCAACCTAATCCCAGTGGTGGGTGACATCCCATCACTTTGCCCTGTTCTCTTCATTAGAAGCAAGTTATTAGGTTCAACCCATTCTTAAGGAGAGGCGATTACACAAGGGTGTGAGTATCAGGTAGTGGGGGTCATCGGAGGCCATTTTAGAGGACATTTACCACATTGGGTAAATACTTAACAGTTGAGATATGTCATTAAAAGAATTCAGAGGAGTGACCTCTAAGGATTGAAACACTCAGGAATTTGTTCCAAAAAAGTTGGGACCTGAATTAAATCTTAAAGAAAAGTTTGATAAGGGAGAGAACAGTCTCTTATATAGAAAAAATATAAACAAAGGTGTAGAGGGGGACATTTTTCTATATTACTTTGGGAAGAGTGAATAGAAAATAGAACTTGACAGTAGTATTTTCTTATATTCATTAGCAACCCTAAATCAGATACCTGTTTTCTCTTTTTGATAAATGCTGTTCTTACCTCAATCCTGTTTGGGGATTAATATTTTTAAGTATCAGAGAAGTGGAAATTAAAGATCAAACATATTTTTGAAATGCTTGATCATGTAACTTCAGATTCTGAGATCTGATTTAATGACAGGTATGAGATATGTTGTTTTGTTATCTCCAAAGGCCAGCAAGAGTTTTACTTGTCTAAAAGTTTGACATTTTTCATCTGATGCAAGGTAAAAATAAGAAGTTTTTTTAGGAGGCATGGCTTGATAAGAATGTACCTTAAAAAAAAAACAACACACCTTACTTAACTAATGCGATTTGAGTTGGAAATTCAAATTCATTAAATCATCTTAAGCAGTGATAAGCACAAGAAAAGTATTATGTTTTTCTAAACTCCAAGACTGAATTTGTTCCTTATATTATAGTAGATTTTTATATAACCAATCATAGTACATAACATAATGTATTTTACATTGTCATGAAAGTTACTGGCAGTAGCAGCAGTAGCAATAGCAGAGTTAGCGTGTTTAATCCATTCCAAGCATTGTATCATGCATGCTATCCTGATTAAACTCTCACGACAACACAGTGGTGTAGCTATGATTATTTTCCCCACTTTATAGATGGGGAAACTGAAAGTCATTGAGATTTAGGAACTGGATAAAAATTAAAAACAAAACCAAAAAACTATTATGTGGCAGAGCCTTGCTTCTAACCCAAGTAGTTTTGATTCCAGTGCCTGAGCTCTTAAGAAAGACAACCGACTGACTCTTAGGTCAAACATTTAGTAAATGAGGGCCATGCAAGTGGACAGTTTCCCAAATCCAATGTCACTTTTCATCTAGACTGTGTAGATTTTCTGGTGGTGTCTGGATCAGCACGCATCTAAGCACTATTATTAATCAGTTTGGTTGGGAATTTCACTTGGCCAAATCTCCCTCTCAGTGTCTCTGCTAATTTTTATTAATGGATGTCTGTAAAACATATTAATTATTTTGGTTTGAGGAATGTAGTACAAAAAGGAAACAACTCCTGCCTTTTGCAGTTCAAGTTTTAAAGAGAAGGCTTGATATAATTGGTTAATAGGAATGTCCTTCAGAGTAAAATAGGGAAGCATGGGAGCTTGGAGCAGAGGTATTGAAACCCTGAATGGTAAGAAAGGACTGATCACTGTGATACAAGAGAAATGCCACAGAGTGTCTCTTGTCCTTGATGTGGATATGTGCCACAGCCTCTTGGTATCTATGGGGACATCCCTCTCCTTGCTAATGCAGTAGTGCGCTGGTGATGTGGGAGGAGAAGTGAGGTGGCTCCTATGTGGATGCTTTCCTCTTACCAGGTACGGGCACGATGCACGGGTTTGTCTTGAGTTGAAAATGCCTTTGGAGTCTATTCACAGTGGCACATAGTAAATTAACTTCATTGCTTTAGACTATAGTAACTTCCAAATCTGGGATGCTTTTAGTTACCAACTAAGATGAATACTCTGGGGGCTTCCCTGGTGGCGCAGTGGTTGAGAGTCCGCCTGCCGATGCAGGGGATACGGGCTCGTGACCCGGTCCGGGAAGATCCCACATGCCGCGGAGTGGCTGGGCCCGTGAGCCGTGGCCGCTGGGCCTGCGCGTCCGGAACCTGTGCTCCGCAGCGGGAGAGGCCACAACAGCGAGAGGCTCGTGTACCGCAAAAAGAAAAAAAAAAAAAAAAGATGAATACTGTGAACTTCTTCCCAGTAGGAGAGGTATTTAAATTTAAAATGCATATTCACAGTGATGATTTGGTTTCATGTTCAATATTTACAATTATACTGGGTATTTCCTATTTCCCATATTTTTTCTATGAAGAGAAAAAAAGCAAAACAGAAGACACACATGTGTATATGAACACACGTCATTGCAAGAGTGTGTAGAGAAAAAAGTCAGTAATAAGCAGAAGAGAAACAAAATGTGACTGTGATTGAGCTTCCGTGTTACAAGTGTTTTATTTCATCCAATCAAAAGGAATTCTTTGTATATTCAATAAAGACTAACTAACAGTAGGAAGATGACATTGTCAAGAGTTGGGCGTTTGAAAGAAAGCTGGAAGCTGGAAGTGAGAAGATTAGAAAAGAATACCATATCCAGACAATGACTGTTCTGGTTAGATTCTAAATAGTTAAAATATTTTGCCTCACAACATTAACAGATAATGTCTCAAATCAATGCTTTTCTGGTTATGTTGCCCGATGCTGAAAAATATTTTTGCCTCTTTTCTCCAGTGACCAATTTAAACCAATTAAGAACCACAGTCAGCCAGAATTTATGAACAAAACCTCATACTTGTCTGTGATCGAGTGAAATTCTTCTCTTTCTCCTTAAATTACAAGTACACATAATTTGAAAAATTTGAAGAAAGAAAAAAGCAATCATCACTCCACTTATTCCAAGAATCAATTTTTACTGTGGTGTGACCTTTCAGAATTTGTTTTTATGCGTCTGTGTCTTTGTAGATGGTTGCAATCAAGGTACCTATAATTCTATGTTTTGCTTTTTAATGTTGTAAGATGAACATTCACTTGTGTTTCTACATGGAACAGTAGTTTAATTGCTGCCTAATATTATTTAGAGAATCATGTTTATAATCATTTCTCTATTTTGACAATATTGATATCCTAATAATATCAGTATCTATTTTCAGCGGATTATAACAAAGCGGGAAATGACTTTATCACAAGATACTTTTAAGACTTATCATACCTATAATCGTGTCATACACATAACTACAGTGAATTTCACAAAAGTTACAGCCACTTATAATCTTAACAACCGTACCAGTATTGCAGGTTTACTATGATACTGGTTTGAGTGAAAATATTAAACAAAATCATTTTCTTTCTTACAAGATACTTCAAATTTGCTGCAGTTCACTCTCTTTTGCTATAACTAAATATGAGCGTTTGTTTCTGGTCTTTTTTTTTTGTTGTTATCCTTCTTTTAATGAATTTTCCTTTCATTTAGTGATTGGTACTTTATTATTTTTTTTGTAAAAATTTGATCTCTTCAGATAGTATAGATTTTAATTTATTTTAATTGATGACATAAATGTTGGCAAATCTGGCTTTATATCTTTTTTAGATTTTAATTTTTACTTAATTTTTATATATTCACATCTGTCAGTATTTCCCCTTGTGATTTCTTCTATTACTTTGAAAAGGAGAATGTTATTTTTCTATATATATCTGATATATATTCTAATTTATATTCAGTTGAAATAATTACAATGGTTATATTGAACCATTTAACCCTTTGGAGCTTATTTTTACTAGATACTGTAAAATATGAATTAGAGATAAATATTTTTAAAATAAATAATCTTACTTTATGCATCTTGTCTTCAGATGCTCGTTTGTATATAATTATTAATTCTTTTCTACTTATTACATATTTGTTTGTATGTCAACACTTCTATCCTCTTAGTTATTCATGCTTAAGATATCCTGTTTATAGTTTTTTTGGCCAGTTTTCATTGATATGATTGCCCATGTGCTGTTCAGAATAAACTTAGGAATATTGTTGCTAAGTATTCTAAAACATAAGCCAAAAAATATTGTTTTTGAGATTTTTAATGTATTAAATCCATAAATTAACTTGGCAGAATAACATTTTAATATTTAGCTTTCTTTTATGTAACCGTGGTCTTTTTTCATTTAAAAAATCCTTTATGTTTTTCAATAAGGAGTACTATTTAATTCAATGTCATGATAAACCTGGAACATTCATCCTGTTGCTGGGATTATAAATGAATGGTTCCTCCTTCAACCTTCCCAAATCTGACTTGTGTGTCTCTTCTGGAAAGCTGGAGGCACCATCTGGTATCAGCCGTGAAATACAAATTGTATAATTTGGGTTAATCTACATAATAGTCAAATGCTCTGATATTTGCATCTAATGTTGACATTGCACAAAATAAAGATGGATGGTAAAATTCGCTTAGTGGTTTAAGCTAGGCTACAAAGGGTTGCAAGGAGGAAGAGAAGATCCTCCTGGCATGGCTCCTGCGAAGGGAGCGCCCCTGGGTAGCAGGATACCTGTGGTTCAAGTGCAGACCCACACTGGCCCCTCTGGTCCCTGAGGTCCCACCTAGGAATGAAGGCTGTCAGATTCCCCCTCCTGCCATTGGGACCCAAGCACTGTGCTCAAGCTGGAAGCAGGGTCTGGTGAAGTTGAGCCAGATATCTCCTCCGTCTCTGGCCCCATTGCCTCAACTCTTGGCAGACAGATGACCCCCAGAGATCTTTAAACCTTGGTGCTGGGAAGTGCCTGGCATATGGATTGGGAGTTCATTAAAAGGCTTGTCCCAGCTGAGAGGCTAAGACTTGGCCTCTAACCTTGGCCAGCACTTGAGTGCCCTCATCCTAACCCTCCCAATCCTCACATCCAGGTCCTCACTGGGGCAGATGGCAGAAGCAGGGACTGGGGTGCTGGGTATGGCTGGGGGCATATGAGGGTGGGTGAACAGGTGGCTGAGAACCTGCCCCCAGAAGGTGATAGGGGCAGGACCATGTATGAGATGAGGCTAAAAACTTGGAGTACATGTTAACATCTTCCCATTGAAGTTTGCTTTACGAAACATAAATTCAGACATAAAATTATTTCAAGACAGTGACTGCAAAGCATTATACCCCAAAGCAGGGGTTCTTTTGAGAGTAGGGCCTGGTACAACTGTACCGGTCACAAGTCCATTCAGCCATCTCTTTGTTTATAAGATACACCCAGATACTTCTGACTCTCTTATACTCAAGACCCCACTCTTTAAATGTATTTGCTTTCTCCTGCCTATTTGAACCAAGCTTAAGGATAGAGTGCCTGTTTGTTGAATGAATGAATGCATGCAAGTATTTAGGGAAAAGCATACACATATTATAACATATATACAGACACATGAAAATCATCTATATTTTGCCATGCCTCTGATTCTCATTGTTTGCAAATAAAGTGTTTACTTTGTAAATATGGTTTTGGACCACTGAATTGTATTTTCCCTGAAAACATGATCAAAGGACTGCGTGTATTTGTTTAGTTGTGGAAACAATCAGGGCTGAAGTTAAGTGTGTTTTCCTAACATGTGGAAATTTCAGCAATATTAATGATTCTTTTCTAAGGATTTTCAAGCATATTATTTTCTTTTTCAAAAACATTTTACTGCTCCTTTTATAGTTTTTCTTTTCTTTATCCCCCCCAATGTTTACTTTTATTTGGAAGACTATTAATGCTAAAGAATTGTCTTAGAGAACAATTAAAACTTTGAAATGAATTCTAATATTTTTCATTTTAAAGTTTTAAACACAGTCTCCTATAAGAATATCATATCTAAATTTAAAAATGTTCTGGAAAATAGTATTAATTTTCTTCTTGTTTGCTTTCAGAGTATCTTGATCACATTGGAAAGCTTGTTAGTTAAATTTGATTAAATAGCATGACTTAAAATATTATATGTTTTATTATCTGAGTATACCTTGTCAATGCTCGGATATATTTTGATGTTAAAATGCCATTTTAGTGTTTGGTGTTAGGTAGTGTTCTAATTTCATTCTTCTACATGTAGCTGTCCAGTTTTCCCAGCACCACTTATTGAAGAGGCTGTCTTTTGTCCATTGTATGTTCTTGCCTCCTTTGTCGTAAATTAGGTGCCCATATGTGCAGGGGTTTATCTCTGGGCAGTGTATGCTGTACCACTGATCTGTATTTCTGTTTTTGTGCCAGTATCATACTGTCTTGATTACTGTAGCTTTGTGGTAAAGTTTGAAGTCTGGGAGTCTGATTCCTCCAACTCCGTTTTTCTTTCTCAAGATTGCTGTGGCCATTTGGGGTCTTTTGTGTTTCCATATGAATTGTAAGATTTTTTGTTCTAATTCTGTGAAGAATGCCATTGATAGTTTGATAGGGATTGCATTGAATCTGTAGATTGCTTTGGGCAGTATAGTCATTTTCACAATATTGATTCTTCCAGTCCAAGAACATGGTATATTTCTCCATCTGTTTATGTCATCTTTGATTTCTTTCATCAGTGTTTTATCGTTTTCTGAGTACAAGTCTTTCACCTCCTTAGGCAGGTTTATTCCTAGGTATTCTTTTTGTTGCAGTGGTGAATGGGAGTGTTTCCTTAATTTCTCTTTCTGATTTTTCGTTGTTGGTGTATGGGAATGTCAGAGATTTCTGTACATTAATTTTGTATGCTGCAACCTTACCAGATTCATTGATTAGTTCTATTAGTTTTCTGGTGGCATCTTCAGGATTTTCTATGTATAGTATCATGTCACCTGCAAACGGTGACAGTTTTACTTCTTTTCCAATTTGTATTCCGTTTATTTCTTCTCTGATTGTCAAGGCTAGGACTTACAAAACTATGTTGAATAAGAGTGGCGAGAGTGGACATCCTTGTCTTGTTCCTGATCCTAGTGGAAGTGCTTTCAGTTTTTCACTATTGAATATGATGCTTGCTGTGGGTTTGTCATTTATGGCCTTTATTATGTTGAGGTAGTTTCCCTTTATGCCCATATTCTGGAGAGTTTTTATCATAAATGGTGTTGAATTTTGTCGAAAGCTTTTTCTGCATCTATTGAGATGATCATGTGGTTTTTATTCTTCAATTTGTTAATGTGGTGTATCACATTGATTGATTTGCTTATACTGAAGAATTCTTGCATCCCTGGGATAAACCCCACTTGATCATGGTGTATGATCCTTTTAATGTGCTGTTGGATTCTGTTTGCTAGTGTTTTGCTCAGGATTTTTGCATCTATGTTCATCAGTGATACTGGTCTATAATTTTCTTTTTTTGTGATATCTTTTTCTGGAGTTTATGTTAAACTCCAAATGGATTAAAGACTTAAATGTAAGACCAGACACTATAAAACTGTTAGAGGAAAACATAGGAAAAACACTCTTTGACATAAACCACAGCAAGATCATTTTTGACCCATCTCCTAGAGTAACAGAAATAAGAACAAAAATAAACAAATGGGACTTAATTAAACTTAAAAGCTTTTGCCCAGCAGAGGAAACCATAAAAAAGACAAAAAGACAACCCTCAGAATGGGAGAAAATATTTGCAAATGAAACAACAGACAAAGGATTAATCTCCAAAATATACAAACAGCTCATGGAGCTCAATATCAAAAAAACAAACAATTCAGTTAAAAAATGGGCGGAAGACCTATATAGACATTTCTCCAAAGAAGACATACAGATGGCCAAGAAACACATGAAAAGCTGCTCAACATCACTAAATATTAGAGAAATGCAAATCAAAACTACAATGAGGTTATTACCTCATGCCGGTCAGAATGGCCATTATCAAAAACGCTAGAAACAATAAATGCTGGAAAGGGTGTGGTGAAAAGGGAACCCTCTTGCAGTGTTGGTGGGAATGTAAATTGATACAACCACTATGGAAAACAGTATGGAGGTTCCTTAAAAAACTAAAAATAGAAATACCATATGACCCAGCAATCCCACTATTGGGCCTATACCCTGAGAAAACCTTAATTCAAAAATAGACATGCACCACAATGTTCACGGCAGCACTGTTTACAATAGCGAGGACATGGAACCAACCTAAATGTCCATCGACAGACGAATGGATAAAGAAGATGTGGCACATATATACAATGGAATGTTAGTCATAAAAAGAAACGAAATTGAGTTATTTGTAGTGAGGTGGATGGACCTAGAGACTCACACAGAGTGACGTAAGTCAGAAAGAGAAAAACAAATACCGTATGCTAATACATATATATGGAATCTAAAAAAAAAGAATGGTACTGATGAACCTAGTTGCAGGGCAGGAATAAAGAAGTAGACATAGAGAATGGAATCCTTGACATGGGGTGGGAGGGCGAAGCTGGGGCGAAGTGAGAGTAGCATCGACATATATACACTACCGAATGTAGAATAGTTGGCTGGTGGGAAGCAGCAGCAGAGCACAGGGAGATCGGCTCGGTGCTTCGCGATGACCTAGAGGGGTGGGATAGGGAGGGTGGGAGGGGGAGGCTCAAGAGGGAGGGGATATGGGGACATGTGTATGCATATGGCTGATTTGCTTTGTTTTGCAACAGAAACTAACACAGTATGGTGAAGCAGTTGTACTCCAATAAAGATGTATTTAAAAAAGAATTTGTTATCTTGGAGTTTTCATTTTCAGATCCGTATAATCAGCAACATCTTTGCTCAAAAAACAAAAAATGCCATTTTTAGTATTACAGGTGAAACTGAGCGTCTGAATTTTGTTGGCCATTAAAAATCCCACGGCTGTTGTTGTAAGAATGCTTGCTGGAGCCCTGGCCAAAGTCCAGTCTAAGCAATAACATCCTACTCAGTATACCTCACAGTCCTGTGAGGACTGTCAATTATTAAGGCATTCTTCTTTGCTTCCTCCTCTAAACAGCTGTGAAACATTACGGAATTCACGTTCATGACTTTTTCTATATCCTGTTCAGTCCAAGTGAAATGAGCCTTTCATTATACATATATTATCTGCAGTGTTGCTAAGTGCATACGTTTAAGGTTATACAACTCACTGTTAAATGAATAATCTTTTTGGAAATTAAATCAGAATTCTATGTAATCAATATTAGATAACATGCTGTACATGAATTCATCTTTGACTCAGATTTTATAAAACACACCAAGTATATCGCTTCATGTCAAAATAATCATTAAGGGCCTTTAAGTGGTCTTGAAAATTACCTGTTCTAATGTGAGTAGGCATGTACTCAATTAAATGAGGCCTGAAATATACTTGGCATTGGCTCAGCTCAAAGTCAGGAAACAGTTCTGTTTTTGTGGCTTAGATGCAAATCATTTAAAAATGGTGCTGGACAGCAACATTATAATTAAGTGAGGAGAGAGAAATCTGGAAAGAGTGTATTGTAGATTCAACTGAAAACAGTGAAAGTAAATATAGTTATTAATCTGATTTTCTGTACCATCCCAAGGCAAGAAACATAATTTATTAATTTTCATGTAAACAATATTAATATTTTGAATATGTATATATTTATATTAGCAACTTTGCACATAGAAGACATCATTGATTTGTGTAAAATTATTGACTAAGAGTGGAGTTTTTACAAAGTGGAATGTGTTGAGATTCAGCTCATGGAAGGCATTTTGAATAGGCCATATCACAGTGCCTGGAATTTCTTTGCTCTGACATCACCCTCTGTATCCAGTGTTCTCTTCAAGTGCCGTACCACATCTTCTCCCTGATACCTTCACTGTATATTTCCCTAGAGCTCGGGGGTCTTTCTCTGGACACTGAAGAAATTTGCTGTCCCTCTGTATCTATATCACTTGCGCTTCTCTGATGCTAGATTAAACTGTTTAATTTTTCATACCTTGCTGTTTTTTTAAGTTTTCAACTATATTTAAATTTCCATTATGGCAAGCCCTGTGATTTATATATTTCTTTTGTTCTTTTACAGTGCTTTGCAAATATTAATTTATAATGCAGCTTAGGGGTTTTCATTTTAACTTTTCACATATTTATGTATAACTATAAATATAAAGCCAAGAACTACATAATTTTTTTCAAAAAAGCAAGGAAATTGTGAACATCGTTATCAAATCATTCACAGACAGTATTGAGACCCCAGCAAGCAGCAGTAAATATTCCTCTTATTATCAAGGAGCCACTTTGAGTAAAGAAAAACTATAAGGATCAGAAATCTGTTAGTAGAAAGGAAAAAGGAAGTGAGGAACTGGATATCGATCTTGCCAAGTGAAGCAGTGAAAGAAAATATTACACTGTGAACTTCTTTCCACTATTTTCTCAAATTCAATCCAGCAGCTCGGGTTAAGAGAACAATGGCTGAGATGTTGGAAATAAATCCAACCCATCTGATAAATCCCTAGGAAACAGGAAATAACACAATTAATGAGAAGAGGAAAGGCTTTTTTAAGAGTCTCAGACAGTTATTTTTTTAAATCAAAAGTAGTCTTCTGAAGCGTGACATACTCCTTATATTTTTAATAACATGTTACGTTAATGTTCTTTTGCTTTTTAAGGTAAGCTGTATGTGGAAAATTGTATCTATTGATTATCTGCATCAAGAACTTGATTAAAGAGCAAAACATTTGGTTAAAAGAGTAAACTGAAGACTTGCTCAGTTGACTAGTCAGTGTCATCATGCTGATCATGCAGCGTGGTCTTAGCTATAGTGTGGAGGCTCCATGGTAAAATGAAAAGAGCACAAAATAAAGGGTCTGAAGGCCTGGGCTTAACCTTTATTCTTTTTTTCCCTTCTCTCCCTTCTTCCCGTCTTCAGACATTTACTGAGACTCCATTATAGGTACACTGAGACAATTCATCTCCTTGGGCTGACAGTCAAGTGAGGGAGACAAAAAAGCAATGGCAGCCATAGTATTATCTGGTAGATGCCATCATGTCGCAGGCACACAGTATTGTGGTAGCCTTCAAAGGGACTGGTTGGCTTTGGCTTATCATCCAACCTTCAGTTTTTTGTATAATTGTATGTATTTTAACTTCTTCATGAGGTTGTTGTGAAGCTCAAAGGAAGCCACTATATGTTACAAAGTATTGTGAATTGTACTTGCAAATATCGATAGTTATAGGTAATAGTAATTTGATAAAATACAGGGCTGTCGTGAAAACTTGATATATAGAATTTAAAAAGAAATTAGTTTTAATAAAGAACGTTTTTGTTTTCTCTAATATGGAATCCTAAATTTTCATTTCCTTTTTGAAATCCCCATGGTTCATTCTGAAAAAATTTTTTTCTATGTTAATTAGTACTCCCACACTACCTTTTCCATACTTCTCTTTATGCATTTATTGTATTGTACTGTAATTACATTTTAGTGTTATTTTCTCCACTAGATCCATCAGGACTTTGAAGGCAGGGTTCATGTTTGGTCGTCCTTATGCTACCGGTGGCAGCCATATATAGTCCATGATCAATGTTTGTTTGTTAAATAGATTAAAGAAGGAATTTTCTAGTGAGGTTTCTTTGTGTTTTTAATTATAATATCTACTAGGCAAGAGAGATAATTTTCTTTGTTCTATTAAAGATAATATCCAGGCATGTGACAGTAAAGAATTCTAGATATTGTGTGCATCGAATTAGGCACTCCTAACATGGCCTGTCTTGCCTATGGTCCAGAGGAAAGAAGAAAGTTAATAGTGATGTAATCATTGACAGAATGGAGATCTTGGAAAAGAGGAAACGTTAGTGAGGTGTGGAGGTTGCTCAGTGTAGAAAATATTTCTAGATATCTTAACCTCTTTCTTCGCTACCAAAATCTTTCAGGGTCATCTTCTCTGAACCTCAAGTTTTCTTGTCTGTAGATAAGAGAATTGAACCAAATGATCTTTAATGCCCCATCTAGCTTGAGGATTCTGTTTGGAGATTGATGGTTGAATAAAATAGGATATTGTCCCTGCATTCTGTTAAATGTTATTCACCTTCATTCTTCCCATGTCTTTATCATACAGACATCAAACAACATTAAAGCATATTGAAGAAAAGGCAAAACATTCAAGAAGATAGGACTTGAATCAGGCTTTAAAGAATAAGAGGTGTATGGGCAGATGGCCATGGACATGGTGATGGCCATGGATGAGGAAGAGCATGCTAAGGGGTGTGACGAAGTTGGAAGATTAGATAAATAGAAGAGAGGGCCTGAAATGCCTTGGAGGGTTCCCATTTAATTTTATAAGCAATAGAGGACCATGTTCAGGAAGGACAGGGGATGCAACCAACGTGAGAAAAAAGGAAGAGAAGAGGAAATTGCTCATGACACAGCTGGCATAAGGCTCTGTTAAATGAAGAGAAAGACTGGAATGGACACAAGTCCTGAGAGGGAGGAGGGCTGATTTTGCCAAATGGTTATATCATTCAATTCAAAAGAGTTTGAAAAGATGCTTACACCTGGAGGGATGTGGCAGCTCGGTGGGCCTTTACCTCTCCTGAGTATTGCTCATAACTGATAGAAGTTTTACCTCAGCTGTCCAGTGTGATTTGTAAGAATGTACATTAATGAGCTTCAGGAGATATTTCCTGTCTTTGTTGAAAACAGGTGGATATTTGAATCTCTCAATAACTAAATGAAGGCGAATCAGTCCTCCTATTTTAATAGCATCCCTTAATCTCCACTATTGAAGAACAGACATATATCAGGGTTCTTTTAAAAATTACTATTATAGGGAATGTTCTGGCATGTCTGTACTTTTTATTTTCATATAATTATTTTTTTTCTAGTATTCTTTGTATTTCTTTCTACTTCTTGAGTTTTGAATTCTAGAATTACTTCAGTATTATACCATGTAGGAACATAGAAGCTTGGCTTGACAGTGCTGCTGACAATTTATATGTCAGGGTGTAACTGCCTAGCATATTCTTTGCTGTTTTGCATTCCTTTGCAAAGTATGCCTTTGTTTAATCTTGAGGGAGTGGGCTTCTCCGACTTTCCATATACTCAGGACATGACTTTTACACAGCCAGTGACTGTTCTGCTCTGTATAGAATGCAGATGTTTGCATTTTCACACAGTTTCTTCAATCGCCTCTCCATTCCTTTTGCATACTGCAAGGTGTCTAATCTGGTGAAGGATGGTGACATTTTTTTCATGTAATTTCTAAGAAAAATTACATGCCTTATGACAGGCATATCGTGCTTCCTTTCCAATTTACCTCATTTATTTCTAAAATTCTAAAAGTCTGTTTTTATATCACATTTAGCACATTATAGAAGGCCTGGCTAATTAATTATTAGCCTTTGAAGTTGTAAAGTCCTTTTCTAGCAGTATGCATTTGAAGCTAGATAATGTCTTATAAAAACTAAATGTTAAGTACTTTTATAATTTTGTATTGTTATCTTCATTAGATAAAATAGAAAAATTTTCATCCACCCTGGGAACTTAAGGTGATATGTCTGTACACATGATACTTGGATGAATTTTAATACTATTACTTAAATATATGAATGTTTCCTGGGGGAAGTAATTGATACCTGTAAAGGCCAGTTTCTGCTTTTCTATTTTAAAGGTTGATTTTCTGTTTTTAGAAAATGGTCTTGGCACATTAAAATGTTTATTATAAACCTGCTGTATATATCTATATATATTTATATCTTTCTCACTATTGTTCTATCAATCAATCAATCAATTTAACCCACACTGGTATCTGGGCTCTTTCTCTTCACCTGACTTAGATCTTGGTGTTCCAAGGAATGCAGTGGTCCCCTCACCTGTTTCCACTTGAAACAATGGTTTGTGCAGCACATTAAGGCAGTTATGAGGGTGTCAGTGACCCCAAAGATAATTATGGTGGTCAAAGCCAGCTTAGGAGAATGGTGATAGTGATGGACAGCAACGCCAGCCATGGTGAAGGAAGCAATAGGGACTGTTTTCTGAACTTTTAATATCCTCATATCTTTGCTTCTACAAGTTCTTTAAAACCCTGTGGGATAGACAGGGAAGGGTCATTTGTTTTTTGTTTAGTATTAAATTTTTTATTTGCAGACAAATTTACAATTTATAGTTGAGAAAGAAGAATTAAAAGATGAATAAGTGATTCATTTAGACTTCAACAACAAAGTAGGTGCCCAATTAATATCACTCACTGGTGAGAGTAAAAAGAGACTGAAACTGGGGTCTCCTGACTCTTTGTCCTGTGACCTTTTTACTATCTCTGCATTTTCTGAGGCTAAAAATCCACTTTTTAAGGTATGCATAATTTACAGCAAATTTTAAGGTATTCTTTGGTTGCTATAAATTGAGAAGTGGTCTTTGTTGTTTTGCTGACTATTTCTAATTGTTAAATAACCATGTAGTGCATAGTGAAAAGACATTTGCAGACATAGTACATTAAAGTCTTTAACGCTATTGATCACTATTTTTGACCTATGTCATTTTTATCTCCACAGAAATTGGCCCAGTAACAGTTACCACAGATCCCAAGAAATTTCAGTATGAACTCAGAGAACTCTATGTTCAGGTGAGTTCTTGCATTCAATTTTATTTCTTTTAAGGGAAAGGAAAATAATGAACTTCTGGCTGATTTTCTTTAGTTTTAAGTCTGAAAGCAGCGGTTATTGGTTTTTAAATTCTAATACCACTTTTTCTGACTTAATTTGAATGACAGATATGGTAGTGGGATAGATTGGGTTCAAAATATCACCTTCATTTATGCATTGTCTATGGCCGCTTCCATGCAACAGTGGCAGAATTCCATAGTTGTGACAGACTGGCCCACAAAGCCTGAAGTGTTTACTGTATGATGCTTTAGAGAAAAAGTTTACTGACTCTTGTTCCAGATGACTCCTTTCCCTGAGAATCATAAGGAGCAGTTAATTCTTTCCCTGTAATAGTAGTGGTATAATTATGGTAATTTTGATATTCTTTGCTATAAGTCATCTTTACAAAATTTTTGACTGTAAGTATAATTTTGTTAGTAGAGAAGATGAATAATTGGTTTAAATGTTATTCTGAAAACAGGACTTGGAGATAGGGTTGATATGCACCATCTCCTCATTGCTGCTTTGAGGTCATTATTCCCAAATCCATTAGTCAAAAAAGAATTGCTTCTTTGAGGCTGTTTTACTGTCCTATCCTCCATGGATGGTCTCTGCTGCAATCACCTACAGATCTTTTGGCCAATCCTCATCATTCATTTAAGCTATTGATACCTGAAACATTGGCTGCCTTTCCCCTTTCGGGCTGCCGTCATTCCGGTGCACTTCAGCATTGATGGGGATGACCTGTCAGAACCTTCTCCTCTCAGTTCTTTGACGTGCTATTTGTCTTCAATGACCTTTTCAGTACTCCATCTCAGTCTTCTATTCTCACACACACCCTCTGGATCTTATGATCACCCCAGTCTGTTCCGTCTCTCAGATCACTAATTCAAGCAGGTCCACAAGCTTGTTTTTGCAGCTATTTACACTACAACTACTCCTTCACCCTCATCAAGCACTCTAGTCCATTGACCCCTATCCTGTCTCCAAGGCCATCAGATCTCTCCTTTTTCACTTTCTTCCCATCTAGCTCAGAGCTCTGTCATTTCAAAAACACTCCTTTTTCTTTCTTGTCCATTGCTTTTCTGTTCAAAAGGCAAAACCTCATCCCTGAATGACTGCAGTTATGTCCACCGATGGCCAAGTGCTGTTGAAACCTCACAACATGGCAGGTTGCTTCCACTGTAAATACATAACCACCTATTTTCACTGGACTCTTAGTACTTCCATGATCTTACTATGTTTCTTTGGTCAATTATATCTCCCATTCCTCTCAATGACAGTTGCAAATCTTATCTATTCTTCTTGAACCTCTATCCCATTACCCTTTTACTACTGGCTATTTCAGCTAATGATCTAGTCTGAGCAAGCTGTCTCACTTACTGTTTCACACACAGGCATATATAAATGGAAGCCCTCTGCTTCCTCATACCTAGCATGTAATCCACCTACATCTGGTATCCATCCCATCCTCATTCCCTACTTAATCACAACTCCTTGGCTTTCTCAGGATCTTAACCTATCAAACTGTATTTTTCTTTTTTTTTCAACTGCTTAAGGGTTCCCATTTACTTTTAAATATGTTTCAGTCTCCCCCCAAAACAAACGGATCCCAACAAATCAAACCATTATAAGCAAAACAAAATAAACAACAAATCTCTGTTTTTCTCACATCCTCTTACAAATAACTTATCTCTCTCAGTTCCTTCAGTGTCAAGAATATTGTCTGTATTGACCGCCATCTTTTCTTCACATCCCTTCCCCATCTACTCCTCAGTCTATTTCGATCTAGTTGCCACACCCCTGCTCTGTCAAAGTAGCTCTAGTTGGTGATATATGATTTGTATTTTGCTAAATGCAGCGGTAGCATTTCACTTGTCAGCATATTAGATTAACATCTGTGTAATTCTCGGCAATACTGGCCCCTCCCTTCTTCTTGAGACATTCTCTTACCTTACGTGTGCTCTCATTTTGTTTCCCACTTTTCCTCAGCTTCCTAGGCAGCTCATTTCTGTCCAATTGACCATTAAATGTTTAGGATCCTAGGAGGTTTTGAAAGTGGCCCTATATTTTCTCTCATTTTTATTTCTTCTCTTTAGGGGAAATCGTCCATACCCACATAAATATGTTTCTAGCCTAGGCCTCTCCTCTGAGAAATAGACCCTTATGTCAGGCTCTTGGATGTCACAGTGGCCCTCCAAAGTGAAACTCACAAATGTTCTCTTTCTACTGCCCCAAATCTGGTCCTAAATCCTTGCTCTTTGTTCTGTATTTGTTATCTTTGTGAATGATGCCTACAATATTCTGGTTATACTACCAAAGATCTGAGTTATCCATACTATATCCATTCCCTGCCTCTCTCCCCCCTCCCCACCCCAATATACAAACTATGAATCAAGTCTTGGTTTTTAACTTTCTAAATAATTTTGATATCAATGGACTTTTCTCCTTTTCTATTGGCACTGTCCTAGTCCCAGTTACTGTATCTTTAGGCTAAATTAATGCAAAAAAGCTTCTAAGTGATTTTCCTGCATTTACTCTTCTTTTTATTTTTCCAGGCCTTTCTCTACTCTGACAGGCAGACAAAATAATTTCAAAATACATCTCTGAACATTTCTCCCTAATACCCAGTCCACTCACCTCCTACCCCCATCTCATCAAAGTCTTCCCAAGTTCATGAGTGACCTGAGGCCTGTCAACCTAGAGCCCTTCCTAGAGCCGCTCTCTCCCTTGGACCCTGAGCTCTGCCACAGGGGCCTTGCATAGAGCCTCCTCCTGTCTGTATCCCCACCTGTCTCCCCACAGGACCTTTGCACATGCTGTTCTCCTTGCATAGGAAGTTCTTGTTCTTCATCCTACCCTCACGTCCATGCTCCTTTAACCTAGTTTAAAATCCTATATTCAAAATCTCATCTGGAATACCAGTTCCTCAGAAAATCCTGCCCTATCCTCCAGGCTCGGTCATATCTCACTGCCTCTCTCCGTCACAAACTAGTTGGCGTTTCACAGTGAAGAACTATGTCTGATTTAGCTCATCAGTGAATCCCTTAGTAAAATGCCTGGCATATAGAATGTGCTGAATTTTTGATGAATGCAAGAATGAATGAACAAACGAACAAACGAACCATTATGTACAAATTAACGGAGTCCAAATTAGAGTTTGAAGTTTAATACTTTATTGGTTCACTGTAGGGTGCATGACTTGATTTGGAACTATATACGGTATGAGCATAATTGGGGCATAGGATGAAAAAACTCAGAAGTTTGGCATTCCAAATATGTATTCCATCGTGATTCTTTTATTGTGACTGTCTTTATTTTTAAATTGCATACTAAATTGAATTATGTTTCATAAATATCTAAATAGGTATATATAGTTATCCCTTGACTGTTTTTCTCTTTTATTCAATTTCTTCTGATAATCTTTTTCATTAATCCTCCATTTCCTTTCTCTTATACCATGTCATTCTTTTTCAGTCATTATCTTGATACTTACTGACAATTTACTTTTCTATCCCTTGATATAGCAGCTTCTTTGCCGCTTTGGATGTCCACATTCTTTGAAAAAAAATTTTACAGAAAAATTTCTATCCTGTACATGGATCATAGGAACTAGAAATTGTACTGCCCTAATTGTTTAAACTTTTTATGTTCTGGTATTTTATCATGAGCTCCTGAGGGCAAGAGCCTCGTAGCTCTCATTGAGCCTCTGGTCCACTGTGGGATGAACAAGTGTCTGCAGTAGAGTGGACTTAAATAGCTATAAATGAATGTCATACATGGGTGGCTTCTTTTAAAAATGTATATTCAACAGTTGAACTATATCAAATATAATACAAACTTTACTTTGATGGTACAAAAGATACTTAAAAGCCTAATCATCAGTTTTCATTATATAAAGATTCAGAAGGGCCAAGTAATGGAGATTTCTAGCTGATAGAATGTTAGGAAGAGATTTACTGTATTCATTTTTTTTCTCTTCAAAAAAGAATTCAGCTGGGATATATTCTTGGAAATCTGGCCAGAATGAAAATGCCTACATTCCCAATGAGACCTGGCGCTGGCATTTCCTGATTTCCTGCCTCTCCCCTTCTTTTGTTCTGACGGATCTTCAGGGAGTACCCTTATCCTCCTTGTTCCATTTGTCTCCAGGGTGAAGGCTTGTGATTCTTAATCATACTCCATTGATTCTCTCCCCAGCCAATATCTGGAATTGAACTTGATACAGACACTCTATAGGGTCATATGACATCTCTGTTCAAGAAAATAATCTTTCTTTCTCCCCTGGAATGAAAGCTCGTGTCCATTTCTCTGGAGATTTCCTCTGTACTGGCTGCATCTTATGGAATTTATTTTTGAATTGTCTTGGGATCCAAGGGGATGCTTAATTAGAACAACCAGCCAGGGAAGAAATCAAATATTTACTTTTTCTCTTCATTCAAAATCGGGCATTGTTATAGGCATTGGGAATACCAAGGAAGTGTTTTTACTTTCAAAGTTTCTAGTGAATTATTCCTTTTTTAATCAATGGCAAAAAATGTCACCAAGTAAGGGTCAAATATGACAAGACACTAGGCTACATTATCGCTTAACATCTAACCTAAAGAATATATTTTGTTTTCTCTTCAGTGTTTCGTAGAGAATATTTTATTTCATAAATAAATAAATTTATTTCATAAATCACTCTGTGAAACTAAAATTTACAAATTTCATAAAATTTTAGAATAATACTAAATTCTTCAGTTGCCCTTCTACCATTTTTAGTAACTCCTCCCAAATCACTGACATAAAGAGCAGCAAGGATTGCTATCTTGTTAAAATTAACTTGGATTTCCTAAAAACGAAAACTTTAAAAATATTCCTTTCATACTTTAATCGTTTTGAAAACAAGAAAAGTAAATTCAGTTGGAAGTAAATTAAATAATTGCCCATTAACTTTTTACTAGGTTCAGCTATTTTTCCTGTAGAGATACGGAATTAACTTGGGGAAAAGCAATTTAAAAATTTCCAAGAAAAACGTAACAAAAATCGCTAAACTTAAATCATTAAATTTATAACATTAGTTTCATTTTCCTTCATCTTCTTTCATCTGGAATGCAGAGAAGTAACTTGAAAAGTATCTGAGCTTTCTCTCTGGGGAAAAGAAGGGAAGACAAATGACAGCAATGGTATTCAAATCACACAGAGCTTTGGGAATTAATATCCTTGTGAATGTGCAGTGCGAAGTCCTGCCTCAGGTCACAGTCTTTATAAGAAACTATAAAGCTTGTTGATTTTTAGAAAATGGTGTTGGCAATGATATGCTTTCAAGCCTTTTATCCAAACATTTTAAAGAACAAAAAGCATATTAGTCAAACATTTGAAGTGTAGAGAAGGAAGATATTTCTACAGTAATGGAATTATAATTTTTTCATATAGATGGTTGATCCCCAGACCTGAAAAATTTCACACATAATTTAGTTTTTCTTTGAGAAGTGTTTTGATGAAATTGACCTTAATAAAAGCAAGAATAAGAGTAAAAATATGTAGAACAGCATCATGACATAGCAACAAGATAGAGTTATGAAGATTAGGGTAAGGTCCAATTATTGTCATTCTTTAACTGAAACAGGAGAATAAATAGACAAACTGATGTTAAGGGGAAAAAATGTTCTGCTGTAGTATAAGAACAGTTGATGTTAGAATTAACTGCCAACAGAGAATATGAAAAACTGTGGCCAGATAGGCAAAAACTGTTAAAACAGAGGATAATGTTGATTTATGATATCAATTCAGTATACATTTTATTCAATTTCAAGTATTCTAAATCATGCTACTGTGCAAAAGTGTCCTTTTTATTTCTATATATATAGAAGTCTTCTATATGAATTTAAAAAACAAAACTGATATATAACCAAAAAAATTAAGAAAGTAAAATTGACTAGAACAAGAAAAGGGAAAGGATTATATGTTAGGATAAATATAATGTAGAGCTATAAGAGATGTGATTTTCATGTTTGGTATTGGACCTGATTCAACTGAAGAAAGCAGTTTTCATTTCCATTTAAGTTTTCTTAATATGCATTTGACATACAAATATGCATTTAACTTACAAATGCATATATATCAGCATATACATATACACACTTTTACAGGAGGAATGGCATGTATTTAATTTAGGGAAGAAAGTGAGATAGAGTCCAATACATACAATTCATAATACGTGTGAAAGCTACAAGAATAGTAGAACCAGCATCTGACCCAAAATAAGGGCTTGATAGATGTTAGCTATTGTTACTGCTATTACTACTACTATCTCTAGTACTCCGAGGTTCTTTTAGCAGAAATAATCACCAAATAATTATACCATAAATGAACAACTATGGAACTTGTGCCTTGTGAAAGATTTTGCATGTATTTTAAAGTCATCCTCTCATTTCAAACCTACACAAATATTAATCTTCCTTTTTGCAAATGAGGAGACTCAAGCTTTGAGATCTTAGGTAACATCTTCCTCAGGTCACCAAACTGGCAAGGAGCAAGGCTAGTCTCAAAAGTGGAGGAATTTAATGTCAAAGCCAGTGTCCTTTTTCACTTGGCTACTTTTCTTCTAAAGAGTGGTTTAAGTAACCTTATTAAGCTAATCAAATTAACGTTTATTTATATAATTTCTCTTTGTATTTTACTTCAAAGTAGGAAAGTAGAGAATTAAAGACAGATGTAGGTCTAGGGCTGGTCTCATCCTCAACGAAACAAATTTATTTCTTAAAGATTTCGACTTCCTCTTCTACCTTCAGTCGCTTTGGGTTATCGGCTCACCTAAAGTTACTGAGCGGCTAATGAGAATGATAACTGTACATTGAAAAGTACTCCCTTTGCTCAGCATGTGTTCTTGCTACTTAGTGCGCTAAGCTTATTTAAGTGTAACCTCACAGTCACCTTGGAGAGACACGAGAACAAGATGCATTTTAAGACATTGAAAGGTAGTGTTTATACTGCAGTTGTATCTGTAGGCGGTTTTGATTATTTTTATTGTTGAAATTTCTTGGTGCCTGAATGAAGCATCTATTCAAACTTTAGTGTGCTGCTGGAGTTTTCTACTAGAGGGACAAACAATCCTATATCCCCAGGAAGTGAGGGATGGGGACTAAGATAAGTAACTGGAGGGCACTGGGAATGATTGGCTCCTTTCTAGCTATCCATCCTGGTATCCCTATCCAGAAGCAAATAGTTGGCTGATTTCTTAATGACCTTTTGTGTGCACTTCGAAGGACAAAGAGTATAGAAGGGTATTCTGACCGTTGCATTGCTTTTTCAAAGCAGAATACACAGGCATTTAGAATGGGGTGGGTGTGGATTATGATGGGACATTTCTTGATTTTCTTTTCAAAGTGTGGATGTGTGGGGATGTTCTTAAGGGTACGTACATAAGTCATTGTGGAGTAAATATTGCAAATATATGTGACAGAATAACATTTAGGAAGAGGACTCCTTTGACCTATGATGCCTGGATTTATTCCATTCATGGTATTAAGTCAATCAAGGGATTGCTCTGTTCCCCGCAATAAGTACTATACCTGATTTTGTCAGGTTTTAGGTGATGGTGAGGATGGAGGTCAAAATGTTTTTCTTGGGAGAATATTTCTTGATCTAAAGCCATGACTCCTAGAAAAAACCTATAAACCTCACTTTCAACAAAATGGAAAATTAAAGAGTTTCTTTAAGGGAAATTAAAGAGTTTCTTCTCAATCCAAATTGATCTGAAGCAGTTCTCAAGAAGCCATCTTTTTTTCTTCTTAGGCCTTGAAAAAGTCTCAAGAAGACTAGTAGAGTCTTGGTTTTGGTATTGACTTTGAGTAGTATTTGTTTAGTTATCCCTTCAGATGTTCGGATCCCTTCCAGAAACTTATCAGTACCCCAGGCATGAACTGGCATCAGTTAGAGATTTGATAGCACTGGCCTTCCTCAGCAGATGATACCTGGGGCTCCTGTGGAGCAATATCTGGGAGCCTCTGTTGATGTTCAAGGCTGATACAGGCTTTCTTGGGCAGGAATATCCCATTATTGAATACTGGTCCAGTCACCAGCTAAGTCCCTCAGGTTTCCTTATGCAAACTTTAAACCGGGTCTCCATTCTTCTATATTCATGTTGATTTTAAAAACTCCTCATTTATCTACTCTCTCTATATATTAGTCTCCTCCTTTGAGATGACCTAGATCTTAGTTCACCAATTTTGTTTAATGACTACTTACTTGTTCTAAAAAAAAAAACAAAAAAAAAAACTTATCTATCTCCAACTTCTATATAAATGTAACATTCACAAATTATAATGATTTTATTAGTAAAAATACATTGTTAATTTTTTTCATCAAGACCTATTATAACCTACATAATATAAATATATTTTTATCACTTCAAATAAAAAGAATCACAACATTACAGCTTCTTCAATTAGTAACAAAGATCATGCCAAATGTGCTGGAAAGCATGTAAATTCCATACGTGAATGTTGGAACAGAAAGGAAGAGAAAGTGGGCAGGTAGAGTCTGAGGTAGTACAGAGGAAAGGTAGAGAAGGGTCATAGCAGAGAGAAGACAGGGAGAAAGAAAGCCTTCCCAGAGGAAGTGCAAGCAGGGTGAATGCCTAGTCCCTGAATAAGCAAATGATGATTGGCTACAAGGTCCTCCTTAGACCATGCCCCTGCCCTCTTCTGGCTCCTTCTCACTGAGCAAACAAGAGAGACATTTGAATCTCTCTCAAAGAGACATTTGGAGACCAGGAGTCCTTTCCAACCAGAGACCAAGGCAGTGTCTTAATTTGATGGGAAAAGAAAAGGTCCCAATAAAAAGGTACAGAATCCTTGAAGGAGGAGGGAATTCTCTAAGTAGCAGAGAAGAGGAGAATTACTGAAGTGGATACTGAGAATTCCAAGATATCATTTTGCAGTTTCCCATTTTTGCTTAGAGTTAACCCTGCACACTTCTATATGTCTCCTGATCACGAGAAGGTATTCGGTGGTGTTTTTGTTAATGCTTGGTTGCTTCCACGCTGTTTCCCTCTTGAAAGGACCATGGTCTATTATAATTCATGTCAATTATGAAGCTTTTGAAATATTTTAAGGTATAAAGGCACATTATTTTCTGATTTATGAATCAAGATATTGAGCGTCTGGTACATAGTCTCTTCTTTATGATTATTTAAATGGAAGTGAACTGAATATCCTCGTAAGGCTCAACATAAAATAAGTTCCAGTAACTGGAAAGATCAATTTCTGAAGCGTTAGACTCCTACTACTGACAGGTGATAACCTGAAAGCCTGGAAAGGGTTGTCATTGTTAACCTTTAATGTTCCTGGGATCGAGATCAGCAGTTCTTTGATGCCTTGATTGTGTTCCACCTTCTTCAGACTAGTAAAGGGCAGCATGGTGGACTGCCTGGAATGCATCCTTTTCTTTCTTTGATTATGGAGATTTGAAGTTTGGACTCTGAAATATTCTGTCCCTCAGTACATCCCTGCTGTATTTTCTACAAGTGATGAATACCAAATGTCACTGATGCATTAGGATTCTACAGTCATTTTGATTTACTTTATACTTGATTGGGAGCAACTTTTAATTAAATTCAATGTAATTTAATGGTTTCCACATGTACATTCTGTTTTCTGGGTTATAGAATCGCACAGCTGTATTTTTAGAAAGAGAACTGAGGGTTGTAAACTTTTGTTCAGCTTGCAACTGAGTTTCATTTCTAAATTTTATATGTAAAGGGAAAATTATGCAAATAAGACATCCAAAACAATGGGTGTTCCATGTGAAAGGAAAATAGTTTGACTCTGAAACTAGGCTTAGTAGGTTGTAGTCATGTTAGAATAAGGGTAAATATTGTAATGCCAATAGACGTTCTTTTGGACTCAGGCATGAGCCTACCAACAATGTTTCATTTTTTGATGGCTTAGAGTTAGGCGTAACTGGAAAACAACTGGTATAAACACTAATTCATTGAAAATGGCTGATGAGAATAGAAGAATTGAAATGGGTTGGAAGAAATAATAAGGCATGGCAAGGGCCTGCCTTGAGATTAGCCTTCTTCCTTCTCTGATCTCTTGTTTGATGAGTGTTTTCCCATCAGGTTTTGGACAGAGACCTCATTCTTCTCCAACTCCTCTCAGGGTTTAAAGGTTCAGTTTCTTCCAGTACCGCTCCCACACTGTCTTGTATTTAGAAAAGACAGCATGGTAATCTGTTTTATTACTCCCTTGACTGATAGCATTTCTATTCATTCTTATTTAATCTTGTTGACAGGAATTTATTTTCTGAACATAATTATCACTGTAATTCTGAGGTTACCATTTTTTTCCCTTTAATTTCAAGAGCAGTGTTTCCTGTGAAAGGGCACATCTGTTTTTTCGTAAACATTTTTTTCTATCTGAAGTGTTTTTGGCAACTTGGTAAGTTGTCACAATCAGTAGAATTATAAAGGCAAAATGATGAATGAAACTACTGATACAAATTAGTTATATTTCAGAATTCAAATAAAAACTCTAAGTTAACAAAGTCAGGCCCTTCTTATATACCTTTAGGGAATTATGCAATTCAATGCATTATGCAACTTTATCTCCCTCACAGCTTTCATTTTCATGTATCTGTGCAGGTTGATGTGGTTTCGGGGGATGCATATACATTGCTGTGTTTGTTTTCTGTTAAATATAAAAATTGACCTCATGATGCGGGGTGGGGGGAGGGAGGTGGGGAGGGAGAAAGAGAGAGAGAGATAAGAGGGAAGAAGAGGGAGGAGGGGGAGAGGGGAGACATGGGGGGAGTTAGTTTTATATATATACACTCACATGCACGCGCACACACACACACACACACACACACACACACATATATATTCATATATGTATTGCTTACTTAAAGAACAACTTTTGGCACTTGTATTTTCAGGAGACTTAGCTCTGGAATTTTACTACTTGAAATGAGATGGTCCAGGCTTGAGCAAAGCTAAGACTTAATACAGCAAGTGTGTCTAGATTGTGTCAGGATTGCTTTGCACAGTCTCATTCACCCATTTACCCACTATTCATTCATTTACCCATTCATTCATCAAACAACAATGGAACACTTACTAAGTTCCCCCAAGGAACAATGATCTAGTGGGAGGAAGCAGATAAGTTATACGTACAAGTCAGCGAATGCTATAATAGAATGAAAAATATTCCGTGGGCATCCAGAAGAAGGAGAATCTTTCTTCTGCTGCTTTTACAGTGTCCCTGACAAGCTGCTTGCAGCCACAGAAGTAGATGAGGAAATAAAATGCCACACTGCTGTTTGCGTGACGCCAGGCAGAATTGAGTTCCTAATCCCTGCTCTTTCACATACTGGTTGTGTGATCCTGGGAAAGGGGTTTTCAAGATTTAGTGCTCTGTCAATAAAATATGCTAAAAATGATACCTCCCCCATCAATTGATGTAAAGTGTAAATAGCGGAGCATGTGTGACAATACCGTCTCAGTGCTTGGTGCACAATTGATATCCATTGAGTTAATACAAGTAGAGTGTCATCACCAACAAAGTATCAGTTAAATAAATGAGACTTTTCATAGATTCACGTTCATTTATTCTAAATTTCTTCATCGTAGGTGTTTTATAGAATATTATTTTACTTTTCCATTTGGTATTCAGGTCAAAACAGAAAATGTTAAGACTTTTAACGGACTACTTTTTTTTTTTTAAGTTTGGAACTAAAAACTTAAAACAGTTTGTTTTTATAATTTCAGTCACAATCCCATTGCACTAATTTTATAATCTGTACATGAGTTTGACCCAAATTAACCTAAAGTATCCGACTTTGTTAGGCTTATTTATAAGCATGGACGTTTTGACAATGGTTCTCAGTCCTGTTCTGACAAATTTACCTTTTAGCTAAATTTAATGATCAGAAGATCAGTTAATGATTTGGGAAACACTGTTAGCCAACCTGTGAGTTAAGTTTCTAAGATATTTTATATGTTTATGTAAATATATAAAAACTTTATTTATAAACTTTGTGTGTGTATGTTTAAACAAAGTAAGTGATTTATAGATTTTTGGAGTAGATTTTAGCTTGATTCCTAAACCTTAGTAAATGAAAACAACTTGAAATTTTGTTTCTAATAACTTCTTCCAGGAAGCAAAGTTCACGGAAGACTTTTAGATCAAATCAACAGCTTTACAAATAATAGTCTAGAATGAAGCCTACATAACTAAACCAAACATATCATTCTAAAGCAGTGCTGTCCAATAAAAGTAGAATGTGAGCCACATATGTAATCTTAAAAAACAGTTGAAATTAATTTAAATAATCTAACCCATTATATCTAAAATATTATCAGTTTAACATGTCCTCAGGATAAAAATCAGTACTTCAGTTTTCAATTTTAAAATAAAATAAAACATTCATTTCCTCAGTTTCAAGTGTTCTGTAGCCACATAGGGCTAGTTAGTGGTTACTGTAGTAGATAGCGCATATCTGAAGTCTTCCCTTTATAGATCATTTTAATGGTTATTTATGATTTAAAATGATTAGAAAATTAAACTCAAGTATCAGAGAGGGACCTTTATAAGGCTATGACATTATATGTTAACTTCTTTTGGAAAAAAGAAACTTATTTTTCTTTTCAAGAACCCACATGTACAATGAGGTAGGCAAACTTCCAAGGATTCTAG